>NW_026869849.1:6757936-7060099 GCF_018135715.1 Danaus plexippus | reverse complement strand
AGAAAAAAGTGCTAAGTAAGAACTTTTTTTTTACACTACTAGAAGCACTTACTCGTATATAACTCATCCGTAGAACCTAAGAGAGTGGTCTAGAATTTGAGGCATATACTAAAAGGAAGACTTTCTTCTTCTTGTCTTTCGTTTCGGCTACATCCATTAATATCTTTTTCGCTATATCATCTAGTAACAAGTTCTTCTTAACATTGTTCTTCTACTGTTCTTCTACTGTTTTTCTTGTCTACTATTGAGTAAATTACTAACATGTTTTTATAATATGGTTATCTTTTACATTTCATTCCTTGTCCTTTATTTCGAACGCTCAGAAAGAACAGCAAACAAATTCAAAATTGAGAGTATAATTCAGTTCTGTGAAATTCGACTCTTTAATTTGACTTTTTTCGGCTTTGTTTTAGAGTAAAAAAAATCTAATGGTCCGGACAGAATTTCGAATACAGTGTTTAATAATTTTCTTTACGTCACTTCTAAAATCATTATGTCTATACATTAAACTGGTATTAAAGAGTTGGACAATTGCTGTACAATTAGTTCTTTGCTCACTACAGTGGAGTTCGTTTAGTTATATGACAAATTAAAAATTTTAAAAAGGAGATCTACCTCAAAAATGATTTTATAACTCGGCTATAGAAGGGCAACAGCTATTGAGAGTAAAATATAAATCATAATTAGAGAAAGAAAACGAAGGTCAATATTAAATGCCGGCACTGTTATTATTAATTTTATTTAAATTTCTAATTAATGATTCTAGGCTTTTCATTGCTAGATTTCTTTTTGGCAAGACATCCGGCAATAACGCAAGAGATTAAGAATTTGGTCTCAAGTCTTTGGTATACTGAGTTACTTTTAAATTTTTCACCACACATTACTCCACTTTCAAAAATCAACCATCCACGAACAAGAGAGGCATTGTTAATATATATTATATATATATTATTCTGTTTGTCAAAAAATTCGAGGACAAAACAACAATAAAGTTACTGTTAAAACTCATTTAGAAACAGTAAGTATTTAGTAACATTTGCAAAAACAAACTCTACTGAAGCTTCACTTTAAAATCAAAATAAAAGGTGCATTTTTACAACTTTATTCTAACATTTTATTTTAAAATTGTACTATAAAAATGTTACGCCTGAGAGCCCTTTCAATCTCATTGGAGGTTTTTATGGTAATGGTAAAGTTATATTGAAACTAGATAACAAACAACAACTTGTTTGTTTTCATACGAGTATTTTTCTTTTACCCAATAAAATTTTAAAATATATGAAAAGCTTAGTTTTGACCAAAGCAGTTAGTATCACTTTTATAAAAAATTATGTTTAATTTTTACTTTTTTTGAAAGGCATACAATGTCTTATGTCTTTTTTTTTAACTTAGAAGCTATTGCTATTTTTTCATCTTCGATTTTAAATAACTCTTTAAGTCATTTAAGCTCAAAATGTTAAAATAACATAAAAGTTAAATAACAAAAATTATAATATTAAACAACGTTATCAAAAATAAATCTAAAATTTTATTGCTCTTTAGTGACTGAAGTACGCTCCTTAAAAGATTATTTTACTTACATTCAACATCGACTTTTATTTTTGATAAGCTATTAAATAAAATAATTAGAAACATTTGGTATGTAATTATTTTTATGATTATTAAATATAAATTAATAATTTAAATTGTTACAGGAGGACGAGCGACAGGCGACACCATGAATGCGTCGCACACACTCGGGTTCAATGACTCCAGGGGTAAGTTTATATACGTGTCACATTTACTTTGCTTTGTCATGTGAAAGATATGTCGTGTAATTTAAACCTTACTATTTTACTTCATAACAATTAACAGCCAAATCTCTCTACAACTTCTAAAAGACTAAGGTCTGTACAGAAATAACATCAACTCATTCCCAGTCCCAGGCACTGTCGACACTGCTCTTCCTGCAACGCGATGGACCCGACATCCACTCGGTGAATCCATGGAATACTTAGAGGTTTCGAGACGAAACTTTCGTCTCATAAAAATAACTTTATATTAACAAAAAATAACAGTGATGTTACCTTCATTTATCTTACCAAATTATTTGCTTAATACATAACATACTTATGCACACATTGAATAAAATTAAATCGAGGGTAACGGGTTACATTCAAAAAGGTGGTAAACATTAAATCCTTTTCTATTGTAACGAAATATACATATGAATATGGGAATTTACCTGTTTTAAATACAGAAAAGTAACAATTGATGAATTTTGAATATAAAAGAGTATTAAAATAATGAAGGTACTTTTCAAAACAGTTTTGTAAAAAGGGAATATTACGATTCATAGTAAGTAAAGGGACGCTTCTTCTTGATCGAAGTCTATAATGACAGAGCAAAATGAAAGCAATTAACCGTAAAGTGTGAGATTACAGGGGCGATATTTCACGATTTCGGATCAAGTTAAATTAACTTATACCTTGTCTAGAAATTACGAGCCTCTGAAAATTTTCTTTTTAAGTTGTAAGAGTTAGTGTTCTTTTACGATTTGTGTGTAAAGTGTGGATAATTATAATAAAAATTAAAAAAAAATCGATGATATATTAAAAATAAGTTTCATTCCTTTAATAATTGAAAATATTCTTATCCACAATATTTAGTTAGAAGTAAAGCAATTAATTATTATAAATTATTTAGATTCAACGTATTAATTAATTATAGTGAACTGTCAACAATATTTAATTTTAAAGTAGTGAAGTAGTTTAGAAATATTTCGTTACATTCACCGGAGAGTAACAAGCAGGCGCCAGCACTAACGTTTAACACATTCGCATCCAGTCGTTCGGGAAAGTAATTAGATTCTACAGTAAAGGATACCTATAATTACCAGAGTACTGTGACTGATTTTTGAAACTACCTGCAATTTGAATTTCGAAAACGTTCCTAACAACTTGAAAATAATAAATTTGTCGAATTATTTATAAAAGAACTCACAAAACTTTATTTTCTTTTTAACTTGAAATACACAGTTAAAACCTTAAATAAAAATAATAATTAATGAATCGTCCAAATGTTCAATAAAAGAAAAAATAACTCTATTGGATGGAAAATTTTATGAAAATGACCATATCAGTATATGTTTATAGTAAATAGTAACAATTCTACATATATTTATATATAGAAAAAAATTACGAATTTAAAATATTACGAATGATTATGTATATATATGGGGTTTTCCAATAGGGACGCTTGAACTTTGACAGCTGATTGCGGCCATGTTGTTTGAGTGACAGCTGTCAAATGCAGTGTGTTATATTTATTCCGTCCTCCCAAACCACCATGGCAGGTTACAGTGTCGAGCAGCACGTGCAAATCATAAAATTGTTTTATGAAAATGGGTCTTCAGTTCGAGCAACGTTCCGCGCACTTCGCCCGTTTTACGGTCGCGATGATCGTCCTGCCGAGTCGACTATCCGTCGATTGGTGGACAAATTCGAGTCAACCGGGTCAGTTAACAATCAGCCGGTTCCCGTGCGTCAACGTAACGCGAGATCTGCCGAGAATATCGCCGCTGTGCGCGACAGTGTCCTCGAAAACCCGCGGCAGTCAATTCCGCGTCGCGCACAGGAACTCGGCCTTTCGCAGACGACAACTTGGCGAATTTTGCGTTGTGACTTGAGCCTGCACCCGTACAAGATCCAGCTGACCCAAGAGCTCAAGGTTAATGACCATAGACAGCGCCGTGTGTTCGCTGACTGGGCATTAGAGCAGTTGGAAGTTGACGCCGATTTTGGCAAAAAAATCATCTTCAGCGACGAGGCGCATTTTGGATGAATGGCTATGTCAACAAGCAAAATTGCCGTATTTGGGACGAGACCAATCCACACGAGGTTCACCAAGTGGCAATGCACCCGCAGAAAGTGACTGTTTGGTGCGGATTTTGGGCCGGAGGCGTGATTGGTCCGTATTTTTTCGAAAACGATAATGGTGTGGCCGTCACCGTCAATGGTGAGCGATACCGGTCGGTGATAACCAACTTCTTTTGGCCTGAAATCGAGAATATGGATCTGGACAACATGTGGTTTCAACAGGACGGCGCTACGTGCCACACAGCACACGCTACGATGGAAGTTCTGCACGAGCAATTTCTGGACATGGTCATCTCGCGCGGAGGCGACGTGAACTGGCCACCGAGATCGTGCGATTTGACCCCGCTGGACTTTTTCTTGTGGGGTTTTCTTAAGTCGCAGGTCTATGCCAACAAGCCGCAAACCACCGATGCCCTCAAAGTCAACATACGCCACGCCATCGATCAAATACAGCCCGATTTGTGCGCCAGAGTCATCGAAAATTGGACCTTTCGTGTGCGCGCCACCAACCGAAGCCGTGGCGGTCATTTGAATGATGTCATATTCCATACATAATGGGGTCGATAGACCTTTCAAATAAAAAAAAAATTTCGCAAATATCTTTCCTACATGTATTTTTTTTTGCATTTCAAAGATCAAGCGCCCTTAATGGAAAACCCTAGAATAGTATAGAACATTATTTATATATCCTTAGTCTACATATAATTGAACTTTTTTATTTGTTGTAGCTGTCTTCAATTTATTTGAGTAATTGTGTTTTCGCGTTTTCATTGTTTTCGAGAAAAAACTGAACAAATATTTAAAAATATATATACTTAGACGTAAATTTTATTTTATTTTCCTATATAAATCCTAGTAAGATAATAATGAGGCTTTTAACATATTTTATTACATTACACATAAGAGTTTTTAGGTTTCATAAAAACAATAAAACTAAAAGGAATTAAAATATTTATTATGTAGATATTAAGCTCAAAATTTGTTTAATAATAATCCTGTAGGTTGTATTTAACTGCCTCATTTAGATGCGATTATGACCTAATAAAGTGAAAGAGCTGCGACAGCTTAACTCTGAGTGGAGTCTGCTTAATTGATTTAAAGGTGAACATTAAGATTTGTTGAACATTTAATATAAATGAAACACATTTCAAGTAATTCATTTCACCTGCGTTAATCAAGGAATTATTCCAGCAGGTTAGATAAAGTAATTATACGAGTATGAATTAACGGATTGTTATATATGATTGTTATTTTATGTCGTTAATCATGATGAATGTTAAAGATTTTAGTGCTAAAAGCTGCAAAGAGTTATATTTTTTTAACGGAAATAATAATTCTCATTGATCTAGAAATTTTGTTGCCTATTCTAACCAAGGTTATAGTTCATCTGTAATTGAAATGTACGTTAATTCACAATAGTTACATCGCAAAATATCTTACCTGGTCTAAATAATCCCAAATTTAAAATAAACTTGCATCCTTTCAAAAACTTGTTATACGTTTCAATTAAAGATCATTGCTTTTATATAGTTACTTATTTGGTCATTTGTGTCATTATCACATTCAAGGGATGCTGTAGAAACGACTTATCTTATCCCTTAGAGAATTCGTCAAGAATAAATGGCAGACCATAGACCATTTGCTCGGTGGGAGGCCATTGTGCTCAGTGGGAGGCCATTGTGCTCGGTGGGAGGCCACAACATCGGGCGCCGTGCCGGCGTAGTTACCACCCATTAGATAAAGTCACGCAGCCAACAGATTTCTCGGATTCTGGCATGTTGTTTGATGAAGCCGTATACGGGATAGGTCTCAACAAGCTGCCTTGTAATTTGAGCCGAGTATAAGACACCATGATCTTTGTTGTGTTCTTGGTCATGTAGAGTAGTGGGATCCGAAGTCGGGTGTTGCGCTGGCCTCCAGCAGTCAGTCGGAGATCCAAGTAGTGGGATAGCCACACATGAAAGACTGCCCCCAACTGTGTATAATCCCATGTTTGCTTCATCATGCCGGTTGGCAACCGGATGAAAGTACCCGGTGGCAATCCCTAGGGGGGTTCGGGTATTCCCGCTGTCACCAGATCAAGCCCCCAAGAGCACGGCGAATCTGGCTGTCTTGTTGGATAATAATGTCAATGCCTGGTCAACTTCCATTGCCTATATTTCTTATTCACCTTATAAACATTAAATCTCTTAACTGTATACCACGACCTAGAGACCAGTAAGCCGCACTTCCTTTTTTGACGGAGATGCAGATCCTATGCCCTGCAGTCGCGACATCCCTTACGTAAGCAATTTACACTCTTGAACATAACTTTCTTCAGAGTGCCGGGGTATGTGAATATATTTTCAACAACAGAGCCTTTACCCAAGCTACCAAGTCCTGCAAAAGAACATTAAATAAGGCTTGTCTGGAATCATTATGGAGCGAAACTCTCTACTCAACTTTCCGGCAATAGAGCTTTCGGGTCTGTTGCCAAATCGGTCTAGAATAAACGGTCTAAAAAAAAAACCTGATGATACCTTAGCTCATACGTCAAAGGAGAAAGCAACACTACTTGCTTCTCTTTTCGCCCAAAATTTACATCTGGACAGCAATAATCAACACCACCTCGCCTACCTGATTGCAGTTCA
This sequence comes from Danaus plexippus, assembly GCF_018135715.1. Taxonomy (NCBI): domain Eukaryota; kingdom Metazoa; phylum Arthropoda; class Insecta; order Lepidoptera; family Nymphalidae; genus Danaus; species Danaus plexippus. The sequence continues at coordinate 7,053,612 of NW_026869849.1, read as the reverse complement.
ATTATGACAGATATCCGCATAACTAACAAACAGGTACTGAAAACTCTGCTTAGTTTTGACGTGAACAAAGCTAGTATCCCAGATGGTATCTTAAATATACTAAATACATGTGTCCCCCAGTGGTCTCCTGTTGTGACACAATTGTACTGCCTCTCTTTAATGACTGGCAGAGAAACTCAGTCTCGGAAGCTTATTAACGTGATTCCTGTGCCAAAGAAGTGAAGCCGAGCAGACCCTGCTTATTATCGTTCAATTTCAATTACCTCCATAAAATGTAAGATCATGGAACGTATATTAAGCGGACGCCTTATGGCATACGTGGAAAACAAAGATCTTTTCAGTAACTGATAATATGGATTTCGTCGAAATCGGTCAACTGGGGATCTTCTAGTACACGCCAGGCATTTATGGGGAGAGATCTAGAGAATAACGGTGAAGCTCTGGCAGTTTCACTTGATATCTCGAAAGCTTTCGACAGGGTCTGACATTATAGCCTTATTGGTAAGCTTTCAACCTATGTCATATTTCCTGGTTTAGTTACCTGGACTTCTGACTTTCTGAAGGCACGTGAAATTCGAGTAGTTGTTAATTGCTACTCATCTGTGCCAATGGCGATCAACGCAGGAATTCCTCAGGGGTCTGTCTTCGCCACAACTCAATGTTTGCTGCACATTAACAATCTGGTTTTACCGGGTATCTTTGGTTACGTAGATGACAGCACAGTCGTGAAGTGGTATGAACCCGCTCCTAAGGGATCAATTAGACTTACGGAAAGAGGCCATGGTAGAGTGTGTTAATTGCACACTTCAAGCAGTCTTCGAATAGGCGTCTTGCCTGTTTCCTTCGAGGTACAAATAAGGTGTCTTCAAGAAAAGGGTGAATAGACTAATAGTGAGATACATTTCCACCTTCCAACGGGTGGAATGTAACTCAAGCAGTCAAAATTGTATATATATATATATATATATATATTATCGAATTTATATATATATATAATTATTATTATTATTTATATATATAATAATTATTATTATTTATTTATATATAATTATTGTTACTAATTTTTTAAATTCTTTCTTTTTAATTTCCCACTCCATCTCCCGACTTGCTTAAGATCCCCTGCATGCACAAACCCCAAATTTATACCTCTTTTTCTTACCAAGCAAATAACTTCACATTAAAAGCTGTTGACTCTGTTTATAACTATAAGTTTTGCTGTTTCCATTGCGTCTTTGAAAGTTAATGATAATGATATTTTATCTAAAGCTTTTTATTATATTTAATATTACATGAGTCATTAAGGAATGTATAACTATGGAATATGCAATATAAGGAACATGCATTATGTAAGCACTTTAGCTCTCATTCATTCATTTCTATTTAGTTTAATAAGGTTACTAGAAGCAAATAAGTGAATAAGTCAATATTTTAATTCTCACACTAATTTAAATATTGTGGTTTTATTTTAAATAAGAATTTTTTTTCTTTTTATTGGTATACTACTTGTACTTTATCGAGAAATTTAGAAATATTTTACGTTAAAGCAAATTTGATCTCAAAGTAAATATAAAAAAGCCCCGTGTTGGTTTAATTTTTATTTAGAATTAAGGATTAGTACCAGCTTATAAAAATATCTACATGTTCTAAAAATAATCTATTTAATTATTAGATAAAAATACTAAAGAGTTATAGGACAAGTTATATATACAGATTAGATACGTATTTTATTTAATGTAATCCTGAAATTCAATCATTAAAACATGATAATTATTATATTACACCTAACATTTTGAAACCTTGAATTATATTACTTATCTTAATAATTTAATTTAGCATATATTTTCTACCTTTTTTATATCAAATCACGATGAATTTCAAAAACAGTCCTCAGACAATATATTCTCACCGTAGGCGTAATTTTTTTTTTTGGAGGGGGAAAATCATCAAATGACCCCTCTTGCCCTGGCTGGGGCTAGAGGAAGTGTCAGACTCCTCTTCTTCCCCCTCCTGCCAGGCAGAGTCCAGAGGCAGGTTGCGGTATGTCATTGCACTTGCACCCGCCGCCCGGCTTGACATCGGCTTTAGGACCCCGTCTGTAGTGGTCTAATGGCTACGCGTCGTACGCTTGGGTGGTGGAGGTTACTTGTCACTGAAAATATTTCAAATCAATCTATTATATCTGGACAATTTCTATCATAAATAGTTTTGTCAACAACTAATAAGTTATTGTAAAAATATATAAGTAACATTTAATTTCTAAGAAAATAGATACATTTTGCAAATTGAGACATAAATTTCTGACAAGACTCTTTTCATATAAAAAGATGGATGTAACTCTCAGTTAAATACATTAGAGTACAAATTAAATAATTACTGGATCATTCAGGTTTATTATATTACTACAATATAGAAGGAACGCAGATGGACATAGGAAGTAGGTTTTTTGCAACAATATTTGCATTGCATTTCTAGAGGTCGTCGTGTTCAGCCGTTATGTTGAAATAGAAAATTGTGTGTAAATGCTACAAATTGTAGTTAGATTTTTTTTTAATATATTATTTATTTATTTTGTTCTTATGGTTTTAAAGTGAATATAATTTTAAAAACATTATTTTACTACAGAAAAATCATATGTTTATCTATTGCTTTTTCAGATGACGTCACATACCCTCCCACCGAGTGGTTTGAGGGCAACTGCTCGTGGGTGGATGCGGTGTCCTGGGGCTGTAACGGCACTAACACCACGAGTAATAACGCGACCTCCTCCGACGTTACGTCGCTCGTCCTCATGGCGGTCACATCCGTCGTCCTCGCTCTCATCATCCTGGCTACGATCGTTGGTTGGTACATTTACTCATATAAACACACGCAAACTTTTATGTTGTAATAGCCTAAGAAAACGTCGGCAGCCTTAATCGAGTACTATTTTTGTCCTAATGTTATTTCTGTGAGATAAATAAGACACATCGCAGAAAAAATCCACTCTATAAACATGAACCTGGACGCATAATAGGACAATACACCAATAAATATTAATAAAGCTGTAGTGCTCAATATAATTGTTTCAATAATGTTATTTTTTCGTAATTTTACGTATATCAATACAAATTTTGGCAGTAGTCTGCTGGCTTCCATCCAAATTGTTAACGAGTATAGAAGTCTGAGTAAAATTGTCGAGATAAAAAACATACGTTTGATCGTAACACTGAGCCAGTATACTGAGGCAATTTAATTGCACGTGCACCTGCATTTTGATGAGTTTCGTTATAACAGAAATAATGTTTGTATATCATTTGATAGATTTGAATAATCCTTTTAAACATTTACAACAATGTTTTTGTCAAAAATAATCCGGCAAGATTTTATTGTGCATGACATTTTTTGAATCACCCTTCGTTCGGTTCTATCGGATACGCTATTTTAAATTCGAAACCCTCTTTCTCTGAAACGTGATACGTTAAAGAGGTATCCACTTTTCAGAGACAGATTCAATTAACCGAATCCTCTCCCGAACTTTATTATATATAATGGTATGGATTTAAAGTTATTTATTATATTGAAATAACTGTCATTTGAAAGGGCACGTCTCAATTTATGACGAGTTACCTTAATATGTATATAAGTTTCTCAAGACCTTTAAACCCAGAGCGCAGTTTAATTCCCGTCGGTGTTTATTACCTTAGTTACTTATTAATTAATCCGAGCCAATGTATTATAGCTTCATCCAAGAGATTAAGATCGAATAAATGCTATTTGATCGTAATAGCTTTGAGCCATTGCAATCTAAATTCTACTAATTTTATTTGTGTAGTGTAATTTCAATGTAACCAGAAATAAATAAGTATTGTCACATTTTTTTTTAATTATATTATCTTAATGATAATTCATGATGATCTTATCAAACGTTTACCTAAAATTCTGTTATCTTAATACATTTTTGAGTCTTGGTAATTCCATTCCATAAAAGACTTTGGGTTGTTGCGCAAAATTAGGCAAACGAGCTATTTTCATCTTAATGACAAAAGTTAATTAACACTGAATGAATAATTATCCAGTTTAGATAATTAAATTCTTTTCTACGGAACCTATAAAAATGATGACCGTAACAAAGTATTTTTCATCCGCTTTTGTTTAAGCGTTTTATTCAAATTTAATTAAGTGTATACTTTCAAAATGTCCTCTGACCTTTTGTATCTTTACTTTCCGTTGTGTCATCTAATCTAATTATACTGGGTGATAAAATTACTGACTTTTTTTTAGCTTTATTTTTGAAAAGCTGTTTCATGCGTACCGCGTAGTTTACAATGTAGTTCATATATCCGGTGTTCACGGATAAGTCCGGAGTTTAGAACAGTCCTCTAAGTTAGAATACAATCAAAGTACAAAATCGATAGACCACAGCATCGTTGAATAGTTGTTGAGAAGTACGAAATGAGGTCAAGTCCATATAGAAATATTCATTAACTTAAAGTTGAGATGGTACAAATTCATCCGGTTTAGTATTGAGCGCAGCAGATGGCCTAGCACAAACAAACCGTTGTATCTGTTTTTATTAATTATAATCCAATGCACGCTATTGATATTTACAGTGAAATTTTTCAATATTATTTGAAATTGTTTTGCTAATTGTTTTTTGATTATTATTTTATAGAATCCATTTATCTTCTAAAGCTTCACATTCGCATTTCACATAAAACATTTTCAAATGATGCAGCCACAATTCTTGGAAAAGCAATGCCTTAATTATAAGAACATAATTGTTATACTAAGGATATTTGTTCACATTGATTAATTTTCCTTGATAAAGACAGAAGAAATATGTTTTAATACTTTAAAAAAATGTTTTACGGAGGATTCGGTGTTTACATGTAATATTAGCAATTTTATTGTCATCGCATCCCAACGTTATTTAGTACATTAATTAGTACAAAAGGATTTTTTCATTAACAGAAGATGTTGAAATATTGGAAAAGATCATTCTTATTTTATATGGGATGATTATTAGCCAAGGCTAGATTAAGATGAATCCGGTCTAGACTCATAGTTGTATGATACCAGTGAACTAAGAAAATATATCAAAGAAGGAATTGTATTCGGGATTTGGAAATAGGTTTCATGGAAGAATATTCAAAAGAACCCAGTAGCAAAGTAGCGAAAAAAGTAAAGTAGCACATAGATATTTAAAGAATTTCATAATTATTTCCAAGAACCTCTCATCAAAATGCGACACAAAGTACGCGTAAAAAGTGAAGATTTAAAAAAGATGTTCAGCATGTGCAGGAAGAAAGATTGAAGAACAAAATGCAGTCGTTAGCACTAAGGAGTACTTACCTTCACGCTCAAAGCATGGTAATCTCTATGGTAAAATTTGTAAAAAATTTCACCAGCAAGATTAACGTGAAAAATGATTACAATGGGTATTATTTTTTGTCATTTGCTTTGTCCTTAATATTGATATTTAAAATTTGAGTTATATAATTAATCAGTTAGTTAAAATTATCTTATATAATGAAAATGGGTTTTAAATGTTTCATTTGAACAAGACGTATTAGTAACTAACTGAAATACTTAAAAAGTTTTGTATTTATTATTGTTTATGATGTTCTTGCGCCAATAATATCTTAATAGCATTATTGTTTTTAAAATAAATATTTTTTGTTTTTAGTTTATTTTATGTACATACATAAAATAAACTAATTACTTATTCATTAATATGACACTTGTTAAAATCTCATTTTATTTCGATATAAGATTATTAATATTTAACACGCTTGAGATTCACAAAAGGTAAAGTTATTAAGGGACACATATGCTTTTTTAATTTATTAAATTATACCTAGTACTTTTTCTGCTGCCAATATTCGCTTAGTAACAGATTTGTTGGCTACTTGATTATGCCTATAAATTTATTTTAACGGAACTACGAACAAAATAACTCATGTAACATAACAAATTCGTTGAGTAGAATAACTTATCATGTCACAATTACTATACGGTAAAACAATTACTTCATAAAATATTATTCCTTTAACTTCTGTTTAAAAATAGACTTAAATATCTGATATTTTCTTTATTAGGCAGTCATCAAATAATTTTAAGATATTTATTCACAGGCAACGTATTCGTGATAGCAGCTATCATCATAGAAAGAAACCTACAAAACGTTGCCAACTACCTGGTGGCGTCATTGGCTGTGGCTGATCTGATGGTGGCCTGCCTTGTCATGCCTTTGGGTGCCGTGTATGAGGTACTACAGTTTCAAATTTCTCAAAATTCGAAATGCTCCAACAAGATTCTAGTATTAAGTTTAAGATGTTTTTCTTTAGTATCCTAAACTAATATATCCCAAATTTCTAAAAAAAAATCCATAAACTTGACTATATATACAAAAATTATACCACTAAATATTATGAGGTTTTAATACCTTGCTATATTATCTTTTTTTAACAGGTTAGTCAAGGCTGGATCCTTGGTCCAGAACTATGTGATATGTGGACCTCCAGTGATGTACTGTGCAGCTCCGCATCTATTCTTCATCTAGTCGCTATAGCTACTGATAGGTAATAGTCCCAACGAAATAGAAACATTCATGTATTTTTCTTAATTATTAGCAGGTACTTGGTTATAGTAAAGTCAGATAGATATCATACTAATCCTTTCCTGTGGCTTAATATATTGCAGTTATAACATGGCTAAAAAAAATTATTATTTTTAGATATTGGGCTGTTACTGACGTAGACTACATACATATACGAAACGAGAAGAGAATTTTTACAATGATCTTCCTAGTTTGGGGCGCCGCCTTAGTCGTTTCTCTAGCTCCACAATTAGGATGGAAAGATCCTGATTATCTTGCGAGAATTACACAACAACAGAAGTGCCTCGTCAGCCAGGATCTCGCGTACCAGATATTTGCAACATGTTCTACCTTCTACGTCCCACTTGCCGTCATTTTGATCCTTTATTGGAAAATATTTCAAACAGCAAGAAGACGAATACGTCGAAGACGAGATCTTCCTCCACCACGTCCAACGTCTGCTGATGGTGCTCCACCTTCGGGCAGACCAATTCAGTCAGCAAGAGATAGAAGATTTGTTAAGAAGCGTTTCCTTAATTTAAAGAAATGTAACCAACGAACTAGAGCAGAAACTATAGCTGCTGCTCTATTATTGACAGAAGGACAAAGCACATCAACGGTGGATACATTAGATGAAGAACCTCGCACAACAGCGTTCACTATCAATGAAAAGGGTGTAGCACCTCCTTCTGTATCACCAGAAAAATCTTCTTCGACCGCTACAAATGGGTCAAAACAGGAACGGACTATTGTTCCTGCCCTTTCTCATAGAGAGAAAAAAGAATCTCTCGAAGCAAAACGCGAAAGAAAAGCAGCTAAAACACTTGCAATTATAACAGGGGCATTTGTTTTCTGCTGGCTGCCATTTTTTATAATGGCTTTAGTAATGCCGATTTGCCAATCATGTGTGATCAGCGACTATCTCGCAAGTTTTTTCCTTTGGCTCGGCTATTTTAACTCCACTCTCAATCCTGTTATCTATACTATATTTAGTCCAGACTTTCGCCAGGCATTTGCCCGTATCCTTTTCGGTACTCACCGGCGAGGTCGTAATAAAAAATTCTAACGAAAAAATTACTATTGTATAATGTATAATTGAGTCTACTTGAGTCTTAAAAATGGACTATATTAATCTTCTACTTGTACAACATTTCGTCTTTCTGTATGTTATACATACTTTAAAATATATACGTAGTGTAAATATAAGTTAGTCAAATTGTAAATAATTAAAAAATTATATATACGATAGAAATGTTAAATTGTTTTTTTATAGTTTATGTAGCTGCGACGGCGTCGCTCTCGAGTCCACAGCGACACCGCCGCCTGCTCTTATGTTGTTTCCAGTGACATTACGAAATAAATATTCAAATTATATCATTTACAAAAGTCTTTTACTGGTTTAACCTCTGGTCAAAGTGATCAACAACTGTAATATATATTTTTTTTATTTATAACCATAAACATTTTTTTCAACACTAAATTAATTTTCAACGTAATAAACAAAACACAAATTATATAAAAACGCAAGCGTATCTTTTCAACGCCAAGAGGGGTCTATTCACCTTGACTCAAACTTATCGAAATGTATCCTTGGAATACTCTAACAATCTTCAGATTTTGGTTATGGAGGTATCCTCAAACTGTAACTTTGGGTGGTTCATCGAGTCCCAAGCTAAGACAGCTGCAAGGAAACTTAGGTTCTGGCAAAAGTGCGGCAGTACTTCAATCTGGGACAGCTTCTTTGTTTATACAAAGCACAGGTCCGATTGTGTGTGGCATACTGCTGTCACATCAGGGCAGATACTACCAAATGTCTTCTCAATTGCTTGTACTCAGTGGAGAGACGTAAAATAAATGTTATTGGTGACTACAACTTGGTTAAATCCAATCTCGTCAGCCTAAAGCAAAGGCCAAAAGTAGCCAGTCTTTCGGTCTTCTACAGGATACACTCTGTAGTGTGCACGGGAATTAAACGATTTAATTCTCGCAACCCCTTTCTATTATTGGACAACCAGACTCACGGTGGGCCTCCATCCATTATAGTACTTCCTCGCATCCGGGCGAAGCGCTACGCTTCCTCCTTCCTCATGAAAACAGCAACAGGTTGGAACAGTTTGCCTGCGTCTGTGTTTCCTTCGAGCTATAATTTGGGGGTCTTTAAGAAAAGGGTGAATAGGCTAATACTAGGATAGTACCTTCACCACCTACGACTTCATTTCCACCTAGCAACGGATGGAATTTTAGTCAAGCATTATTTAATTTAATACCTATTTAAATATACGTCATTTCTTCATATCTAACCACCTTAGTCTTACAGCTAGATGGGTAATATTTCTTAGTAAATGGAAAAATTGCAGGCTAATTTCTCTATTGTTGATTAGATATCGTTCCATGTATTATGAAACGCGTGTAGTTGTTTGTTTAGTACCTGAGTGCAGTTCCTATCTGTACTGCTACATAAGACGTATTTCTATTGCGATATCAATATTTGCCTAAGAAATATTATATCGCATATTTTGTGTTGCTACTTGTATTAACAATAAAATATATATATATTTTTAATTTCATACCAATTACTTGCTATTTATTGAGTCATATGACAATAAATACTTTTAGGTTGTTTTAATTTCGTATTCTATTAATTGTTATATATGTACTAGTGATTAATTACTTAATCCCTTACGTGCATTTAGCATACGAAATAATTACAGCACGCCGTTTTTTATAGTCACCCGAAAAACGGAAGCAAGACTCTCTCAAAGAAAAGATTTTCCTACATTTTTTTTTTCTTTTTCTTACATTTTGAGAGGGATCACTATAAAACCTGGCTTGGTGACCATAAGACTACTTGAAGAATGCAATCTTATAGATAAAAAAAGAATTTACTAAATCGTTTCGGTAGTATTCGAGAAATCAGAAAACACATAAAAAAAGATTTTGACGAATCGAGAACCTTCTCTTCTTTTGAAATTGGTTAATAACAAGATTATGAAATCTGTCTTCCAACAATGTAGATCAAACATAATACACCTTAAGTAATCCCATTACTTAATATGTATTATGTATGCCTACTCAATTTCAGGATTTTCCTCAATTTTCCCAGAATTTCATAATCAGATCTTGTTATAATCATCATGTTACCATCCAGGAATTCTACGCTTATAAATAAATAAATCGAATTCGGTTGGTTTTGAATTTACTCGTTCATTTGTCTCACATATATTTAATACAATTTTTTGACTTATATATATATATATATTATATATGGTTTTCCTATGGTGAAAACTGTCAGAACTGGATCAAATTGAAATGAGACCAAACTCAAAGTACCAGATAAAAAAAAAATTAAAATCGCTTCACCCAGTCGAAAGTTATCATTTAACAAACATAAATAAAAATACAGCCTAATTGATAATCCCCTCGTTTTCTCAAGTCTGTTTAAAACAGTATTAAAATACTCATAACATAAGTAACATTCGCTTATTTGTATGAAAAATAATTGCATATATGACTAATGTTGATAAAAAGTACATCAGCTTACAAAAATTAGGATGCAAATGTTTAGGTGTCTTCAAGGCTGGGGCTCAAGGCTGCTATTGAGATTCAGATTCACCAGCTACTTCTCGTGCACTTACTACGCATGGATTGGCAGCGAAGCATTATCAGTCATTGTTAAAAAATATATATATTGTCTGTAAAGAAAAACAAATAAATTTATATATATTACACTAACCAAAAACTAGAACTTGAATTAAAATAAGATAATTCGTTTAAGGAAATCAAAATGCACACCTACAACTATTTTAAACTTGCTATATATAAATGTTACTTGATGTTATAAATATATATATATATATATTTAACATCGTTCCATCATAAGATTTTGTTATATGACATTATACTAAATGCATATTGAAAATAAATTGTTTCAGAAAATATTGTAAAAACAAAAATTATAGCACAAATCGAAAACATTATTTAGGTTAGACATCAAAAGTTCTTTTAAAACTTATATAGTGTATAAACATCGTATGTCAGTTTTTTTATTGAAATTTCATTGACTCCATATCGACAGCACAAGTGACACTTATTTGCATGCTAACCCTGATGTAGGAATAGTATACAGCACTAAGATATACAAGTGTGAAATATACGTTGTTTGAAATGTTTTTCATATTATATACATTTCGATAGAGTAGTAGATATCACGATAGTAAAAATGGAACGAATATCGCCTGGGGTACATCATTTTGTGTATGAAATATCATATAAGGTATGAGACTCCTATTTCTCCTAGAAAATTTCCTAGATCTCCTCCTAAATCTCCTAGAAAACTTAAGAAATCATTTAATTTGCAATTCTAATATTGACTCATTTAGACTCAGATATACATGGGTTATAAATTTATGTAATGTAGTTTTTCGTAGTTTTCCTGGAACTGTAACTGGCCAAGGCACCACCTGTTATAACCTAAATATAACCCATATTATCAAACCCACCAGACCGTAAAATATAATATAAATGTATCTAGTTCCAGAATATTTTATTTAAATAAATTTACTGTTGCATCGTGATTTTCATGTTCAATTTCTTCGAAGATGTACAGCTGCATTCACGATGTTTCCTATGACGTACCGGCCTTGGGCAAATCAACTAAACCATTAATTAGTGGTCTCATGTGTAAAGGGATTAAAAAGCAATTTTATTCTCTGATTAAGCATACACAACAAATAACAAATATTGTTATTTGTTATTTCTGTTATACTCGAATACAAGACAAGACGGTGTTTGTGTGATATTGTGAAATATTCATATTAAATTTGCGTGAATACGAATGCTACATTAAATATTTAGACGTAACTATTTTATGAAGGTAAGCACGCAGGCGAAATCTTCAAAGCAATTTAATGTTATCCAACCGCTCAAACCGCAATATCAAATAGAGCGCCATACTTATTATTAAACAGTCATTGACTGTTTGTAATTTCATTTGGTAAATAAAGTAAATTTTCAATTGTTTTCTTTAACGTAAAATACATGTAGTATTCAAGTCATAAAGTAATAATACAAAAATATAAGAAATTAAATCGAGCAAAAAAATTTGATATACTCGCTGGAAGAAAGTCTAAAAACGCTATAGCAGAAAGTTTTATAAGTTCATAATATCATAAATGTGTACATTATAAACGATAGACTGTTTTTCCTGTTAGCGAAACGGTGTGAACCAAAATTAAGTAACTTTCAGTTTATAAAACTCATACGGATACCTCAGTAATAACAAAACACAAACATACAAATATGAACATTTATTTTATAGTTCCTCAACCCTAGTTAATAGAAGCCAAGTAACCAGAAACTACATATAAGAAGAATTGTATTAAAAAACTCCGTAATTGCTACCAATAAGATATACAATTTTGGTCTAATGCCAGGTTCAGATATTTACTCTCGAACTCTTGGACATATTTCTTATATTTGTTTGGTTATCATTTCATCAGAAGTACGTAACTTGTCGTTAAAACTTTCTCTCCTTGTTATAAACTTTGTCATATTTACATTTACGAGTATATTTATTTATATGTATGTATAGGTAAGAATTTCTTTAATAAAATAATTACCTTCGTTCGTCAAGAACATTTCGAAGTCTGCATATTAAGTGACCAATAAGAAATGACTTACAAATCCCCAAAATTGACAGACATATAATAATCAATATAAACCTATCGTAATTTTAGTTTGTCCGTATCCAGATACCCAACAACTTTTCTTCCCGAAAGGAACTTTTCTTTAATAGTAAGTGAGTTTGTTAAACATAACTTATAGATTTTACAGATATTTAAATTGCTCGATCAATCTAAGCAGAGCCGACCATTTCAATGGATTAAAAAATAAAAGCCTTGAAATTAGTGTATGACGAAAATAAATTACCCTATTTAGAAATTAACAGAGCTATTAACAATCGTTTCGTAATTTCCTCATTCTTGAACAAAACTTTAAGTATAATTAATAACTTTGTTGGTATTTTTAATTTAATCGAGTTACTTCTTCCAAGTAACGTTATTTCTTCATGACCATCGTTTTACTGAGTCGCGTAATAGCTTCAATTGTAATCAATTTACTGGTTAGTTTGTTTTGTAAGTTTGGAGTTCGTTTTTGTAAACTGTGTCATATTGACGTAATTGGGTATATAAGTTTTATAGGACATATTTGATTCTGATACTTCGAAATTATTTCATAGATTCTGTTCCTATGAATGATTTTTTGGATCATAATGTCTAATTTATATTACAAAACAGAGAAAATGTATTTATTGAGATGATACTTAAATGAAAGTATTTATTTTATACGATCTCACTCCGACAGTAGGCTTTTAAGGAACATTAACGGTTTTGTTTCTTTAATTTTAATATAATTATACTTTCACTATCGACACGGAAAAGTTTTAAGGTGCACCCATGGAAAACGCAAGAACTGAAAGTCGAGCAGTCAAAATGCCTGAGTTTGACATAATAGATTCACTTAACCAACCACACTGGATAGAGTCGGTAAGGAATAGAAAGCTATAGATTTATTGCCGTCTGGTTTTTGACTTATATGATAGCGAATAAAGATAGTTTCGTTGATAAATTTGAATACATTAAAACTAGAACAAAGTAAATTTTTTTTTCTGTTAACATTTTATACAAATATAATCAATTTTTTTCTCGATCGCGTTACAAAGGCTATGTTATATATAATTGTATTGTAGAAGCAAATGCTACCAAGTTGAATATCCAAAATACAAACTCTATTGTTTTCAGTTGAATGATCACTCCGACTTTGATGGACTTATGAGTTGAATAATAGTCCTGTAACTGACTCTGAAACAAGATAGCAACTTTATAATAACTTTGTAATAATCTTTTGTAATTGACTACATTAGAATCATCTGTTGTGATAACATTAACGATATTAAGTTATATTATAAAACAATAGATTGAAAGCTGAGTCGCTTTCCCGATCATTATCAGATCCTTAACTAAACCTTATTAAAAGGACGTATTCATAAACTTTAATATTTCTCACGAAGCATTATTGTTCAGGAAGGCAAGGTTCTTATCGATTGATAAATAGCGTATAGTAGTTGGAGTAGGGCCCATCACAAGGGCTATATCTTGTTTATTATATTACTTAAAACGGTATAACTATAAAAGCAACATTATCAATATTGAAATATAACATTCTATAGCATAAGCGAATAGTATAAAATAATAAAATCATCAACATTAGCATTGTTTTTATATTGGAAATTTTTTTCAACTGAAACCGTAATGAGACGTTGTGTATTAGCCTTTAAAAAAATACAAAATACTTTTATTTTATTTTATTAGTAAAAAAATAAGTTCATATCAAATGACTATTTTATAGAACATAAAAAAAATGGAGAAAAAAGTATAAATAGTTAATAGTGGCTACAATCATAAAATTTATTTTATGTAGTCATTACGAAATTTATGTATAACATACAGTTAACAAGTCTTGTTACACAGGCTGCGGTTGACCTCACTACATGATTGTGCAAATAATACCGAGCGGTTACATAATAACGAGTAAATACTCTATTCACACTATTGTTCTATTGTGTGTCTTGTAAATTTCTTATTTAATTTCAGAACGAAATAGACCTAAAATTCTATGTTTAAAAAAATTATTTAGTCCTAAAAAATATTACAATATAGGGATGAATAACACTAATGATGACGATATTATATATGATTTCGTATATGAAAAAATAACTAAATTGACCAAAAATATAAAATTTTATTTATAAGAGTACATTTGTTAATAATTCGTCAAAACCACATAACTAAATAAAGTAGAGACGACATTCCGATCACAAAATGACACAATTAATATGTTTATATATTTTACTTCATTATACTTTGCATTGAAGTTAGACTTAAAATTTAAAAAATAAAAATCATTTATGTTTATTATAAATGATTTCCTAAAAAATATACCTGTGTATGATTTATGCTCTCCATTCGTCAGAAAAAGTCCACCTTAAATACAATAACTATATGAATCTTACCTGATCTACATTACAAAGTTCCATTTTGAGTTACATGGTGTTGAATTAAATTATCGGATCTCTAAAAAAAAATATTTATTATATAATAAATAAGAGTCACGAATTACATAGTAAATAGCGGCTCTTTTGAAAAAATCTTGACAGATTGTTAGTTACACAGCAAGTTCTCGCTACAATAGGAATAATTACGAATAATGAACAAAAGTTTAAGTTTATTAATAAATAACTGATATTAATGTTTTAACACTTTCCTTCCGATTCAATATTTATATGAACTATAAAAATTGTAGAGTTTGGATATCCTGGCCAATTTAAATTTGTCTAATTTTTATAATTCCAACAACACAAACATTTTTTGTATTCTAACTACATACTTCAATTAACACTATTTTATTATAATAAATGTTTATTGAATTCTTAATTACAATTATTGTAGAAATAAAACAGCTAACTAAATAGTTCAATATCAATTTATTAACGCATTTTGTTAATTCATTATAATTAATAACTTGTTGATACACAATTCAAATATTCTGTTTACTGGTAAATAATTAAACTATTATTATCTGCGTGTACGATGGGCCCCATTTGTCAATCCCCATGCTTTTCCTGACTATGAGAGTGATCATAGTTCAGGCACGCAGGGAGTATAAAAATCCACACATTTCACAATATTTACTTATAGCGAATACAAACTACGACCCGACAAATATCTTCTTTACTTGGAATATGAACTCAAATTTCTAAGGTATATTCTGGACTTATTATAACGTCTGATGAAAGGGGAAGAACACCATGACACTAAAATCTGGCCACCCTTTGTACCTCAGAAGGAATAAAAACTTTAGCGAGGTTGCGTCGGCTTTCTTGCCCATATAAACTTTGTTGACAGTGTTGTAAAAGTTCATTTAAGTGTGGAAAATTTTGCTCAAAAGTCGCCAAAGATATAATTGCTTATAATTAGATTAATCACAAGATATATTTTCAGGGTCCTGCAGGTTTATGCACTGACTTTGTCATTGACAAAAGGTGACATGTAGATGACTGTACAGCTAGGGAACTACACAACTACCCTAGAGCATATTAAAACGACAATACAGGAGTTTTTTACGCCAAACTGGGAACAAAAACTTTTTACAATCCCTGGCTAGGCAATACGCCAATGCTTAAGTAACCATACGCCTATTAGAAAAGATAAAAGACAAATGTTTGTCAGATTTCTCGAAATGGAGGGACACTAAACTTATTAAAGCAGTATTGGGAGTCAAAAGTGTTCATCCAGCCACTTAGAAGAAGACATCTGTCATGGCTGACTAAGCCAGCAAGAATATTTGTAGCTTCAAAGCTTGAGATTTTATAAAGACTGAAACCCTATTGAAAAACTATCGACAGATATTACTTCTGAACCACGAATTCAATGATAATCAAGAATCTTCTTTCAAGCGCCCAGAGCAAGCTAAGTCCCGAAATAGCTTAAGCACTTTTAAACCACTCCTACTTCGATACTGTTGATACCTGTTAGTATCTCGAACATTTCAATTAGGTGCCATATTATACAGTAAGTTATTTAATTATTTTCATATAAGCATATCTTTAACTTGTATCAGAATTGATATTATATTTTGTATAAAAAAGTTTCCAAATGCCACAGCCGGCCTTTTTATCTTATCGAGACACAAATATTCAATCCTGGCGATACATCGTATCTGTTTTACCCCGGTTACAGACTTGAGCACCATTCTCTATCGCGAGCCAGGGTTTGCTTATACGTCAAGGAAAGTTTTTGTTTTCAACGTCTGAACTGCCTCAAACATAGAGACCTGTCAGGGGTGTGGGTACGGATGGAAAACGATAGCTCAAGCCGTATCAGTACAGTACCATAGTCTACAGACTTAAGATTTTAGAGTGAGAGTGAGTTGATTGTAGAGTAGAGCGAGCCAGTATATCACACCGGGTTACTTGTTTTGACAACGCACCTACAGCACCCCTTGTGTTGCAGATGTCCATGGGCGATGGTGATTACTTTCCATAAGGTAGACCGTCTACCCGTTTACTCCTGTGGATCATATAAAAAAAACCTTTTTAAAATAAATTACCTTTTTAAAATTAAGTTTCAACTTTGTAACAAGATGGAAGCTTGTTTGGTGCCGAAGATATAATGCTATTTGTTACGACTTCTGCCAGCACACTGTGATGTGAACGTAAAAGGATAGTGTTTAAAATACTACTCATAAAAAAAGTACGAATTTAAATAAGTTTGTACAAAATATGTTACTTTTTCAAATGTATTTATAATTAAACTTGTCTTTTTATCATTCATTTTGTAATGAAATTTCTGATCAAATATTAAGCAGCAATGTTAAAACGTTACAAATACCAGATCGTGACTGGAAGATAAATGATTCACGCGGCACAGCTCATAAACAAATGCGGCAAACAAGGATAATAATTATTAATCTTCTCTGTATCACATTTATATTACATTTCCCATCTCACGTCACTGCTCGCAAATATAATGTATTCAACTTATGTAATCAATGTAATCAACGCTACAGTTCTTATTTGATTCCATATAGTTTTTCTGTAACACATACTGCTTTGCGTTGTTATTTATCTTGTCTAAAAAACAAAAAATCTCATTACCCGTATAAACCAAAACGAACAAATTGCCTGTTTCTTTCGTAGTTTATTTTCCTCAACAGTGGAAATCATCAACACATTTTTTTTTTATATATGTATAAACGACCTGTATTTTGCTCAAGGAGCTTGAATTTATAAATTTTTGTAAATATTTTTATTACTATAATAAGCTGTTATAAAATTTCTAAATGCGAGATTTTGTTCGTATATAATTACTTTTAGGCAAAAACATCACAAGCTAGATTATAAATACTCAATAAAGTGTAAGAGATATAAAACCATTATGAATATTCATATCTACATGCATATTAAAAAGACTAGTAAAAATGACTTATAGCCCCCATAAGGCTTTCTTTTCAACTTCCCTGTCCTTCAATCTGCCCAAAATAATTTATCATACTTGCCCTTAGAATTGCGCCACCAAATTGAAAGCAGCCGGACGTCTAAAGTTTTAAAACCCCGTAGGTTGTGACAGAATTATGGTTGATATTTTCTATAAAAAATAAATTTATTTTTTTATTTTATAGTTTCAAATACATCAAACTATTCAGTGTAATTAAAAATGGATTCAGTAGAACAATAACATAACATATCTGTATGTGTGACACGACAAATGCTTTTTTGCATGAGTTTTGTTTTGAAGAATATTTATGTGTTATATATTCAATTTTGTGTCAAAAACTATTTGTTAATATTGCATTTTATCATATCGAAAGCGTCATCATTTTTGATTCTTAGAAAATAGACATGTTGTAGGGACAAATGTTTCAGGGTCAGCAACTGCTAATTAAATGCTGGATGAACTCTGCGTAGTATTTACGTATATACTACGCAGGTTTTAATACCAGCTTTAAGTTTTGGCATACACATTGGTATATATTTTAATTAGAAGAACCGTTCACAAAGAGACGAAACCTCTTAGCATTCAACAGTGGAGAGGAGCTTCAACAGTGCCTGGGACTTGCGACCCAGGTGTAGGTTTAAGGGGCCCCTAACTAACGCGCGTTAAACGCTCACCTACACTGTCCAAGGTCCTCTCCCTACATAACCAAATTTGAAAAGAACCTACTAGGGCTGCCTTCGAAGTACGTTCCAAGAATGAATTGATGTGAGTTCTGGACAGGCCCCAGTCTTTTAGTAGGTTGTAGAGAGATTTAGCCGTTATACCTCTCGCTCCCACTTCTACCGCGTATAGATCCATGACGAACCTATTTCATTTCATTTTTGAAGTCCGAAGAACTAGAAGACTTTTAAATCCAGACTATATATGGTGATAGTGATAATTTGATATCCATAAAGAGATAACGAAATGTTGTTCGTCATTTAAAACCGAATTCAATTTCAATTACCTACTATGAATTTGCTGCAACGTTTGTATAGAAAATAAAAAAAAATCTTATGCATGATACATATGTCGTATACAGTTGAATTTTTATTACATTTAGTTGTTAAATAATATGAAGTTTCAAACTTTTAATGTGGTTGTACCACATCTATTTTATCTATAACAAACAATCATTTTTTTTTTAAATCTAAAATGGATTCGGAGTTCAATGTTATGTCATGTTAGGTCTTTATAATTAAACTCATGAAAAATATTATGATGTACTTTATTAAAGTTAGAGCTTTAATGTAACCTATTTGTTGTAGCCGCAGCGGTATCAAATTCCAAAGTATAAAACCCTGAACAATTTATTAAAAGCATTTTGGAAGCGGCACTAACATTTTGTAACACTAAACCGATTTAATTAAAATATTAACATTCTAGATAAACTACAATAAATATTTTTTTTTATATTAATACTTTTACGAATATAACAATAGCCTGAAGTTTAAAAAAAAATACGAATATGTTGTTTCTGAGAAGAAAATAATTGTGGAAGCCTGTTAAATGTAACAAATTACTTTATATATTCTAATTGTTTGACAATTTGAATGAAAACATAATACAAGTTAACATTTTTGCTGTATTTGACCATGATAGGCCACCGACATCGTTACCACCCATTCGAAAAAGTCATGATTCCAACTGATTCTTCGGATTCCGATATATTGTTGCTAAAGTCGTACGGAGAATGGCTTTGAACGAGTATTTGGTGTTAGACGGTAGCGGGATCCGGAAACTTCAGATCAAGCTCCCATTTCTACAGCGATTCTGGCCTTGTTTTTGACCTATAATTACAAAGCCTCGTTCAACTTCCAATCTCCATATCTACTATTAATTCTTAAAAAATAATTATATAAGCCACCTAGAAAAATAATTAAGTTTTGACAGGCAGTGCTCTACCTCTCTTTAAAAATGCTCTTGCCCATCGAGCTCTTAGAGACTAGTAAGTCGCGATTGCGTTTTTTGACAGAGACGCAGATTCTATGTATAAATGAAGCAAAGTAACTTACACACCAAGGTACTCTTGAGTATCACTTTCATCATCGCATCGGGGTATGTGTATCTGCAATAACATATATTATCAGCTTCTCCGTCCGCTTCAAAAACCCAAATTTTCTACTTTCTAAATGCTGATGAACACAGGTATGGATGAAATGGTTTATAAGTAGCCAAAAACAATAAAACGGGCATACATCAAACATCAGAGCAGACAGTAATAGCCGAGATTGCACAAAAGCGAGCCCGAGGACGTTACCCAGTCTACAGGGTTTTAACCTCACAGCTGACGCCATGGCGATAGACCGTGCACCGGTTCAACAGGAGTTTTCTGTCTTGTAGTTACTCTTACAATAGCCGCCAATGGTAGGCAATCATCCTCTCATACTGGAGCGCCTCGACCGCAGTTCTGATTTAAATATTATGGAAGGGATGGCGATGGACCCGGCACCCGCACGGTGAATCCATTGAATGCTAAGAGGATTACACTTTTATCTCACCTGAAACTACAAAGTAATGACATAAACAGTTTACTAATATCACCTCTCTTGAATTTTTTATTAATGCATTTTAGGCACAAAATTATTTAAACATCAATCCTTCAATAAATCAAGCGCAATCTGACCAATTTACCAACTGCCACGGACAACTCAAATACGCGGAAAATTTCAATTTACAAAATGCCATATGCATATACAACACATGGTTATATCGTACCCTTAAAAAAAGTATGTCAGATAAAATTTCCATTCATTACAATATTACTGAGCTAGAAACAAAAACAAACTTTACAGATTTGGAAATAATAACATATTTTTAATGGTAGATATGTATCCAGAAGTAGCTAACAAATAATTCTACACCTATGAACATACACAGGTTAACGTCAAACCGTTGAACGTAACTCAATAAAAATTTCTAGTATAAATATGATTTGGTTTACTATGACACAAAATAATTGAAGAATTGAAAAATAGTCTAATTAAATAACAACATAGTTTGGACAATACTCTGAAAGATTTAATTGGAGGAACATATTATCTAAATAATATTGTTTTTTTTTAAGCCTCCCGAGTAGTAAACAATCCAACAAAACTACGTTTTAGGATTTAATTCACATTACATGTAAGTTCTGTCTGACAGAAACTACCGCTTAGCGCGAATTCTGCAAAACTATTAAATATGTCGGTTTAAAAGATTTACAAATCAAACATTATAGAATTATACATGAATATAAAGTAATTAAAAACTGTATTAAAACATAAATATAAATTTATGATATTAAGATGTTTTTGAATTTCAGTTGCCTCGAGGTTACTATAAATATATGCTAAGAATTATTCGCGTCACAGTTTGAATTATAATTAATTAAAGATAGTTATGTTTTTGGAAAGGGTCCGTGTTTTATCAAAACGAATATAGAAACTTGACTTGTCCGCTAAATGTTCTCCTACTACTGGCTGTTTTGCACGTCTATATATTTTCATGTTGAGTCACTTTATTTATCCATTGCATCTATAGCCCTTTTTGTTTGTCCCATAAGCGTATGATAAGCAACAGTCACAATAAATAAATACACCTTCTTGTCGTAAAAAATGTGATACTCTTTATTGGTCTCCAAAATTCAATTAGTTTTTGGTTCGGTGTATACATATTATGTTTTAATTCATGCAGTCTACAAGCTGTTCTGTAAAGAACTTCCTCCACATATCCTGATATGCAACGGTGATGAGAGCATGCATTTATGTATCTCAGCTGGAGTTCTAAATGATCGGCTTCCCCAAGATCGGGTTTTCTAAACCAAAGATTTGTCAACAACTTAAAAATGTTTAAAGCCGTAGCTGCAAGCAAATGTAATTTAAGACAAATAACCAATACTACTTTAAATAAACATTTAGGCTTAAACATGCCTCCACTTTGCTGTGTCAACTTAATTTGCAGTTAGGCAAATGCAAGCGAACTGTGGCAACGTTTTCTGTGAACACACTGGGTTGTCAGTATCACTAATTATACAGAATGAATTTGTTCATACGACAGTAAAGGAAGTGCGTTGAATTATAATATAGACGAGAAAATGATAGCTATAGAATAAAGCAATATTGTAATTACGAAAATTTTTGTTTCAAAAATTTTTTTAATTTAAATGAAAATTCGATTGATTTGTCAACTGTTCGTTTACTTACGGTCAATACGACCAACATTACAACGGCAGCTCTGATCCAATTGATACCGACTTACGATCGTAAATTAAAAATAGTACAATTCAAGTAAATTGGACTTTGAACTTTATCGTAACAGACATTCAATTTTGTTTTTTAATTCCGGTATGAAGGAAGTGAAAATACTAGCAAGCGAGTAAACTTTATCCACTTTTCAAAGCACGTTCCTTGTACACGCCACGCGCGGAATTGAACCCCTCATTAGTAAACAGAGGAAATAAAATTAAATTTAAATTAATCTTTATATTAAAATGCTTATGTTCATTCATTGTCATGTCTACACATTATAAATCTCTTTTTTAAATATACCTATATTTATATGAATAACATTTAAAAATTAGAGTATATATACATTTAATTGTAGTACAAAAAGCGGCGTCTTTATGCGGTTATACTTTGAAAAACGGTTACAGCATATCGAGTAAAAGAACTCGTGATACAACACTCGCCTAGTTATTTGAATTTTGTTTAAATTCCTTAGGTGTCGATAAAAAAAATAACGGAAATCCAAAATGTATATTCATCTTTTTCGACTTGTATAAGTTTTAATGTGACAAGTGCATCTAGTATATAATAAAAAAAAATATACATACAGCTAACAAAGTGAATAGGTATAATACATAAAGGAGGTCCCATTTGGTGTGTAAAATAATGCTTTACTGCGAAGTTTAACGTCAAATAAAAGTAATTTTTTTTGGAAAGTACACAACGGCCCTAAAGATAATTCTTTAATTTTTTGGCTTAGAACTATCTCCATCCTATATATATTATTGACCGTCATTTGGTACTTTATTTATTATATCAACGCTACCATTATAAAATACTACCTGTTTGTATTTTTAGTGTTACGGTGTTTCTTAAAGACAGCACTTTTTATCTCAATTGTATTTCTATATGCCTGAGGGATACTAAAGAGATATCGTCGTTGATGACAATCTGCAACAATAGGACTGTTGAGATTGATCTGAGCGTCTTCAAATAAAATAAATAGTAAAAATATCGTATGACTAATGATATAATAAAGTGATATTTGTTTTTTGTTAAATAATAATGAAAAAAAAATTGTTCTAAATTGGATGTTTTGTTAACCAGTAGTAAATAATGTATAATTTACTACCCGAGGAATAAGTTTTTGATCTTATTCGAAATATTCATAACATCAATAATAAAAGATATATTTTTATAATTTTTGTAATTGATCAAGTAGTAAAGGAGCCCTCATAAAACAGACCCTCGTTACATTTACAGTCTCTATCCTCCCTCGCGATTGATCCCGTGCAATAGCGGAGTAAAGATATAACGAAACTGATATATTTTGCTTTGTTTAGAGACAATTTGTCGTAATAGTCATTTTATGTTACTAATGTAATTTATAACTATCAATTCCATATTATCATAGTGTTAAATATGTGTAGCATTTTGGAATAAAATTTTTCGATTGAGAACATTTTGAGCACTATTTTTAGTATATTCCTTTTATTATAAAATTATAATCATTGTTACCTGGTTTCTCTCTAATTCTTTCTAAAACAGATGAACACAGTGGTCAATTTGAGGTTGTTTCCTATAACTATTTAGCTTCATGTTTTACGACTATTTTATTTTATGGATAACAATCCGTCTTAATAAATTTTATGTCCGTCTAAGTTTTTTCCCCTTACATTGCTGTACTGTTAATATAATGTTATAGGATTTTCCTTAAGCATTCACGAAAGCCGTAAAGATATTAAGTGGGGATATAATCTGTATGAGAATTAAAAGTCGGCACCAACGGTTGGTAGCTAATTGTCATCGAGAAAAATTTCCGTCTAAATTTTAAAACGAACATTTGTTGAAGTAATTTTAAAAGAGCCATTTATTTCAGTTTTTAATGGCCCTGAGAAACCATAACATTTCATCAAAGACCTCGGTGTTAGTCATTTCTTGAGTATATTTTTACTTTAATCTATTTTTCAATTATTTTTATTCAAATATTTATGTTGCTTATAAGCCTATTCATTTAAAATACAAAGCCATGTAATAATATATAATCTCGAGACTCTCATTTTAAATAACTATTGAATCGTTTCAGAGAACTTTATTTTATTTCGTGATCTTCAATTGGTCCAGAGCTTTATGAACTATTACCAGCAGTGCAAAACAATGGATTTATTTCAAATGATTCATGGCTATATCAAATTCGAATGTTGTTATAAACTTGCAGGAAGGTAACGATAGCTGAACACTCGTAAATATGATTTAAGACGACATGTATCCATTATTGCACTCGTTCTGGTTCATATATTGCGTAAAGCTACCTAGCTAGGTCTTACCTTTGTACATAATCTGTGTGTATTTGTCTCTTTTTCTCTTTATTTGTACATATTGTCAGAAACGTTAGCTACATTAGCAAGGCCAAAGCAAACCAAAAAACTACTGTAACTACTAAAAATATTTAAACAAATCTTTCAATTTAATCACAATGTAGGACTCACTCGATGGAAATCTGTAGGATATAATAGTAAAAATTCCCAAGCATTGATTTAGCGTTCCCGATAGATGTACTTTATTTTTTAATTCGAAATATTTTTATATTAGCTAACTAACTACGTGTATAAAGTTAAGAACAATTACATATAACAATAAAATTTCTAATCAACCATTTTAGTATTTTATAAATGTACATTCATTGTCCGACGCAAATCTATTATCTATCTTCTATTCATAGAACACACAAGTTACATGGATATATATATCTATGTAACTTGTGCGCAATAAGGTTAATAGATAAATAAATAAATGACTGAATGAGTGAGTGAATAAATGAATGAATGAATGAATGAGTGAATGAATGAACGTCATTTTTTTATCTGTAAACTTGTACTTAAATATTAATGTTAATGAAAAAAATCATTACCTACTATTAAAATAAGGGACTTTTTATAAAAATGACACATTTGTAAACGATAAAATGTATATATTTGTACTACACTAACTTAGATTTAATATCAAGCAATTTGTCAAAATTTTAACCTTCTTTCTTACTTGGGAATTTTTCATAGTTATAATAGGTTCTGATGATAATGCTGGAAGAATTTTATTCATAAAAGAAGCAAAAAAACACAGAGCTTAATATATTGTGGTCTGTGTAACATATCCAAAGATGAAAGATGCAATCAATCTTTTTTCTTGTCTACGTACTAAACACTGTATGAAAATTTATAAATACATAGCAAGATATATATATTTTTTTTCAATTAGAATTTACAATTCAAAACTACTAGTTTTGAGAAGGATATCGCAACTTCAAAATTTTTCAATATAATTCATTCGGTGTATTCCATTATTAATAGAAAAATCAGCAATTCAAATGAACCATTCGCTATTCTAACTGTAACCTAGCCAATGGAAAATTGAATAAAGGGTAAAAATCAGTATATAGATATGTATTTAGATTTGTTGCCTGCTGTCATCAAGTATTGTTATCAAACTTTTTGTTCCTCCAATCACCTCAAATTTTAATTATTAATCAATATTTAAAATTTTATTGCCTGTCCAAAAGTGTTGTAAAAATTACTAATAGTTTATCAAGCATATTCTTGAAAATTTCTGATTGAAATTATTAAGTCATATAGGTGAGACATGTTTATAAATATTAAATAAAACAATGACTGTACCATAATAAAAACTTACCAACTTCACAATGACTTGATGCTAGAGGATATAATATTTCGCAACAATTTTTATTCCCATTTTCTTACAACAAGTCATAGTTATACCTACATCATGACAGTCAATGAAAATTTTGTATAATACTTTAAATTATTATTATTACTAAAACTATGAAATCGGCTAACAAACACTTGAATATTATAACTTTAATAATATATTTTAAATCTGAACGTAAACATTCCAATAGCCTCACACGATGAGCGTTTTCCTTTCTGTGTGAAGTGGAAAACTCTTTTATATTTAAGGAACGTTTGTTGCTTTATCTTAAGAAGCTTTTGATTCAGTTATTTTTTAAATCTTAACATAATAAAGATTTTGAATTTTATTAGTTTTAATATAATACTGAACATCTTTTTCACTTACATTAAAGTTCATCTATTCCTTACATTTTTATAGGTTTATATTAAATGTAGTGAACCTATAATGTACGTGTGTTACCAATCATACATTGTTATATACAACCTTTAATATTTTCTTTTTATTTATATATGTATTTATCTTTAATTCAGGAAATCGTTCAACATATTATAATAGTCTTCCACATGGAACAATTGTCACTAATGTCTAGACACTAGAATAAGATTGTGGTCTGTTACAACAATTAATTTACTTCACGATGAATACCCATCAATTACTACATTGTTCGATTTACGGAAATATATCTATCTTTGTGATTTATAATTAAATCTTTTGATATAAAAAGAACAAGCAAATGAGCTAGCTATTACAAAATCTCAGGCATAAATTTTCCTTAACAAATTATAATTTAATTTCCTCAAGTCTAATATATAATTTAAAACGTTATTTTTATTATGTGTTAGGTATACTTTATTGTTTTTATGAACACAAACACAAAATGGGTGTAAAAAATCATTTTTAATAATATAATGTGTATACGTAAGCATTCAAAATATGTTTCTCTGAAATAAACAATGTTTAAACCAATAATCGCTGTTTTCTGATTAAAACAATCCTTTTAAATGTTCAGATGTTTTCTCAATCTGTCTGAAATCTGTCAATATTTATTGATAGTTTCAACAAGTTTAATAAAAGGTAAAAAGCGCATAAACGCGAATATATGTATAGAGACGAAACCTCTCAGCATTCCGTGGATTCACCGTGCGGGTGCCGGGTCCATCGCGTTGCAGGGAGAGGAGCTTCAACAGTGCCTGGGACTTGCGACCCAGGTGTAGGTTTAAGGGGCCCCTATCTAACGCGCGTTAGACGCTCACCTCCACTGTCCAAGCTCCTCTCTCTACCTAACCAAATATAAAACGAACCTGCTAGGGCTGCCTTCGACGCACGTTCCAAGAATGAACTGATGTTAGTTCTATAATATATTTATTTGGTAAAATATATTTATTTGATACAAATATCCACTTTACGTTAATTGTGTGGTCAGGTTTATTTGAATATTCGAGACGTGTTATTTAAATCTTCTACCAATGTTTCTCTTCATTTTTATAATGTATAACAAGCCTCAGTCACAATCAAGTTTGTATACAACCATTTACTGTAAGTAAATGATACTCTTGGGATTAATTGGTATCAAGAGCTCATTGGATAACGTTTACATGTGCTTTATATATTGTTATATGGAAATCTCCGACAAGATATAACATTTTCGTTCACTAACTCCTAGATGTATGTATAGAAATATGGAAGGTTATCGCTCAACCGTGGGTGGCTTCACATGGTTGACAAAGCTGGCGAGGGACAGACATTCTATTGATAGTACGACCATTCTTTACGTGCTGCAGATGTTTAATATAGCATAGGTATTGGGCCCTCTGAAACTATGGTTTTCAATCATCAGCTAACTGGGCAGTGTGATGTGTGATTTCCCATTAGAATACTTAATGGTAATGAGATCTAAGATTCTCTAAGACGAGATATGAATGTCTTTCAGCCAGACAACGTCGGGAATATCTTCTTAAATATAATTGTAAACGCGTTGTAAATACTCAAAATTATAAGTTTTACTTCATGGTATATCGTCTTTACTTTAAACACTTTGTCCTATATAAAAAGTATGACTAATTGACAAATACTTTCATTTCGTATGCAAGTAATTATGGTTGCTGCAAAGTAAACAAAACATGACTTATACTGATATATAATAAATAAAACGCGCACTATATCCGAAAACCAGTTTCATTAAATAGAATATAAAACATACGAGTACAATTATATATCTTATATTTATATATGTATATGTTGGCATCAGAATGTAAAAGTAATGATCCTAGGTCCGGAACATAAATATTTAGCTCACCCCATTCGTTGTCCTTTAATTTCTCAAATTCCATTCTCCTGGGAGAGACAAAGTTCCAAAAAAATGTTTCATGATAAAAGATCAACGTTAATGTTGTACCCAAAAGTCCATATTTCTCTTTCAGCACTTCAGCTACTTTAACGCCTTATGATACTAAGAATTTTAAGTATTCACTTACTTTTCTTGATTCAAATAGTAAGAACATCGTAAGTTCTAGGAAAATTTTGCGGGGGTTTGTAATGGATATTCAAAGGAGCTTTTCCATGAATTTAATTGTAGTTTTCGGATGGTTCATATTTTAAATAGAGGGAGTATGACGATTAATGATACAAATAAATATTGCAGACCTGACCCTGAAGTCTCTGAAGCCTGAAGTGCGGTATTATATGATATAAAAATGATTTAATGAAAGTGAAGACTGAACCTTCGTCACGGTTGACGTACATTTTGTTTATTTTTCCTTGTTCTAAAAACACTACGGCTACATTGATAAGCGATAGTGGATTAAACGAATGGTTTTATTTTTGATTACAGACTTTTTGATCATAAGAAAGATTTGCATAAAACAATACTTTCAGTTAACTCTGCATCGTTTTTCATACTGTATCATCTATAGAATAAATATTTTTGAACATGTACCTTGAAAAATAAGTATTCGTTTATTAATTTTATTTCTTTCAAGCAACTCAAAGAAAAGATAATACCTACATTTTTAATTGAAAAAAAAAATCAAAGACTAGTTTAACTTTATCGGACGCAGGAAGTAACGTGTAGCAGATTAGGTGCTTCATCATATTTCGGAAGTGTATGAAAAGTTATATAACAGAAATAAATAAGATATGTTCGTACAACGTCATATCCTTTATAACTTGTACCGACGTCAGCGAACCCTTCTGTCGGGATAGAAGACGAAAATAAATTGTGGTCCAACATTCCGACCTCTACCAATAACGGTGACAACTGATTCGCCATACTTCTTAGTTAGCTTTGAATAAGTATATAGTGTAAAGTATTTTAGTGAGAAGGTTTTATTACACATAAAATTATTACGTCTTTGTACACCTAAATATGTTCATATTCATGATAAAGTAATAACTTTCATTCGGTTATTGGTTATTAAATTAAAGACATAATTACATTTGAGGTAATTAACTGGGACCAATTTTTATCAATTTTGATGAAGTTTTAATGATTATTATAAGTTTATATGTTTTTTCTATTAATAGATTCAATGAGATAGACGGAAATCAAGCAAAGGATCAAACATCAATTAGCAAGTGAACGCTCACTCTAAGTAATTATATTTCCTTCATAATGTTAATATATCCGTTTTTTATTTAATTCACTTTTGTATTCATTCTAATTGTTATTTATTTTGTTTAAAACTATCAAAACATACGATTTATATTTTTTAAATACAAATTGAATTGCAACCGACGATATAAAACAGCAATCGTGACACTTGTATATTAATTTTGTGACCGCAAAAGTGTCAGGTCCATATTTTTGCGGTGGTCGTTCTATTTACAGGTATAAAGTATTTAAAGCTCGCTCCGGGTGTAATGTTGCAAGGAAGTCTGTTTTGGAGTAATATATAACGATTCTTTTTTAATCAAACTCAGGTAGCAGCTATAATAATTTGTTACGGCTGTATGAAGCTTTCTCACGTTAGAAAAATCCTCTTGTTGATGGCATTTCCTCTTCACCGATTAAATTTAATAACGCTGATCTAATTTAAAATATAAGATGGATTACAAATAGTAATGTTTTATGTGTATGTATAGATGTATAGGTAAATGAGTCAATAAAAGTCCTAAAATTTTAATTTTGATATTTGTTTATATCATTTTATATATGTATTAACATTTTCCTGGTTAAAAATGTGAATAATCTCAGAGTATTTTATTCAATTCATACATTATACTTATTTTTTATCTTTTATCTTTTGATGTAGAGAATAACCCAAATTTAAAAATTAATTTAATAATAATAATATTTACTTATTTGTACCATTACGCCTACTAAAAGTTCTACAGATAGTTTCTTTGCTTTGTTACCAATAATTAGATAGTGTGGTGCTAACTAATTGCGGCTTACTAGAAATTGAATGACAGAAAATTACTTCAAAGGGCACCTATAACCAAATTTTATCTTCTGCTTTTATCTACTTTGTATAGACTTTATTCCAAAAAAAAACTTAATATAACATCTGATTTTATTGTGGCTAATTCAATTCCAATTAAAAAAGGGAAATAAATGTTTCTACCAATCCCTAACTGATCTTGGGCTTTCTTATGGAACGAATACATAGCCAGTTAGTTATGAGCGTACCATAAAGTTTTTATGAGCTTACAATAAAGTAGTTACGAGCGTACCAGAAGTCATCACTGGTACCTTGATTACAGACTTTGATTTTCAGCCATGTGCTATTTCGAACGAAAAGATCTTATTTAATTTTCTGTGCCCGTCTAATTTGATTTGACGGAAGAGGTGTTATTAGTAACCAGGCCTAACAGTCGTTATTATGTATGTACGATATATATACATTAAAAATTTGAAAGAGGCACGTTCTTAACTACTATCATCAGGTGACGAAAGATAAGTTTAAAACATGTATTTAACTATCACCCTAAATAATTAAGGGGCTACTCAATTTTTATAGAGAATCATTTAAGAATACATAATTCATTGTCGGGCTTATAGCTTTTGTTGTCTCTGACTTTTGATTTTATTAAATTTATTTTTTTACTTTTTCATTAGTATTGTCTATCTCATGGTCCTCTAAAGAAAAAAAAAGGTCCTACTTTCTAATCTTAATTACATAAAAAAAAATGACTTCAGTTCTGATAACATTAAAAAAATAATATAATCAATATAATTTATACACTTCTTAGTTAGATAGGTTCTTAATCCTTCCTATATGTATAGGAACACATACATCGAAGCTAATTATGGAAGTAGTCAATTTTATAAATTCATTTTTCATAGCACTATAGTGTATAAAGCGACATTAAGTTGCTTCTAAGATGTGTATGCAGTCGCTTTACGAGAGGTTTCATGACATTTTATTGAAGTCGCTGCGCCTTTAACGACACCTTACGTAAATATTAGCTATGGAAAAACTGCTAACACAAACAAGTAGTTTGCCTTATATCCTTTTATTAACTTTAACACGTCATGTCTTTTAATAGTTTCCCATCAAATTCTCCGATATTAAAAAAATACATTTCAAATAAAACACTTAGCAAAACCTTATACGTACTAGATCATAGGGAAAGAATTAAAAATACATTGTATTGGATTTGAAATGTTATACCTACAAGCTGTTTGTTAAATTCAAAACTTTGTTTTAAGAACTAAAGATAAACATGTTTCGGAAACTCTTTTATAATTTATTCATGAAACGGTACAGAAAAAAATACCAATGTATGTTTTCTATATCTTATGCCTTTTTAAAACTAAAATATTAAAGTAAATTTTTAAGACACAAATTGTAACATTTAGTTATCGGATATTCCACAGTAAATATATATTTCGGATTCACGAAATATAAGGCAATTCTTACGCCAACAATTTTTTTTGATGAACATTTGTTTCGTAGAAGAACAACTTTTAAAAATAAATACTTATTTTCATTACTTCGTTTTCATTATGTTACACGTTTTTCCTTATTTCTATTTAATTTTGCATGAAAGAGCAGATACATTTTGATTATTTACGTAACATATAAATTTTTTATTCATTAATAAGTAAATTAAAATCTTATTGAGTATTTAAGTCGCCGAAACACTAAAAAACAAGCACGCCAAACAATAAATGTTGTAATTCAGCTGCACTGTAGAGTTTACCTTGTAGCAACTCTTGAGAGCCGTTTTCTGTTCGAAATGTAATCCTATGAAATTCTCTCCTCATGTACTTTAAAATAAGAAGGTATTTTTTTTAGTTCAGAAGATGTTTGTTCCTCATAAACTTACCTCTACGAAAACCAAATAGACATATTTTAATGACACTTCCTGGCTATCTTTTTAATTGCAATCAAGAAAATTTTATTTAAAAACCAAAGTTTTTTTTCTTATAAATGCTATTCTACCATTTCGGAATGACAATCTTAGATACAAATAAAATAAACACAAACTTCTAAACTTTCACATCAATAAATAAGTTAAATCTAGATCGTGGTTGCTGAAAAGTAATGGAAACGTCGGGAAAATGTAATAATGAAATCGCATACAATATCCGAAAAACTTAGTTACATTTAAAAGTCGACACGCGAAAGTCTACCCTAAAAGGAACTCACTCTTGTTTAGAGACATACAAATTTAACATTTCTAAAACCACGGATGCTGGCTAACTGCTCTAATTGTATGTATATGTTCTAATTCAATGTAATTTCCAATAAAATCATGTCTACAATGTGCAGCGAAAATAAGGTTTCAGTTTAGGACAGGCTCCTGAGAAACTCTGCCTTGATGCTTATTGTCTTAGACAAGAAGGTGTTGTCAAATACCAATAGAGCACTACCCTCAGAAAGTAAAATTTCTAGGCAGTCAGACCACTGTACTGCAAGATATTCAAAGTTTGGCAAGAAAGCATCAGGTCATAAGGTCATCGTGCCAAACTGTCAGAACGTATGCTCTTGCGTAACACGCTAATTATTATAATGTTAAGCGATATCTAACCTACGGTTGATATAATATATACTCCTATAGTACTTGATTCCTTGAGTTAAATGTGATATTTATGTTTACATATATACCAAATCTTTAACGACATATTTAGGTAATACTTATATTTTTTGGTTTCTTAGTAATTAAACACAGACATAGAAATATTTAAAAAGGTACAACCTTAATATAGAAGGGATATAAAATGCAAAATATTTGGGTCAGAATATTGAAGCTTTTTTGGACCTCAATTGATCTGTTATATTTATAAATGCTTTTACTTCTATTATGATTTGAATTTCATTTGTTGTTTTCTTACTGTATTAAAATTAATTTCAGAAATCTGGCTTAGTAATATTGTACTATATACCAATACCATACAAATGTAATTTTGTTTGAAAGGCGGCATCTTTAATGTTAAATGAAATTACAAAATTATGTGCCATAAGTTATAATTTAGAAGCACTTGCCACATTAATTTAGTATTGATGCAAGGTTTTTACCCCGCAATCGAACTCAGTACTCATGCACTGTCCGAAACAAGCTTGCATAGTTTTTGCTTCTGTTCCTTGGGTTTCAACGTCGAATTGGTTAAAGTTAAAGTTCTTATGAAGATGCCTCTAGTCTTATATACTTTACCAAAAAAATTAATTAATAGGAATTCATCATAAAGACTGAATTAGTAACATAATTTTTAACTTACCCACTTCCAATCTTATTCGTATTATGGGAACAATTATAGGAATCAGAAATATCCAAGAAAATACCAAGAAGATATGAATAATATAAACTACATTTTCCCCACATCCATGAAATAAAACATTTCTGACTGCGAATTACAGACACAGTATATTATAGTTGGATAATCCCTCTAATTCTCAGTGGCTATAGATCAATTCTGAAGTAGTCTTGATTTTAGCTGTAACCAGGGACTATTTTATGATAAACCTTTATTGCCAGACAAAACGATGTAAGAAACGTTAAACGAATCTCAAGATAGAAATTCTTTATGAGGTCTTTAAAGATTAAAGACTTTTACAATATCAGAGGGTATTTTTTTAATATTAACAGTAACATGGCATTTAAGGCGTGCTTATGATATTCATAAATTAATCTTATTTCATGACAAGAAAAACTATTGTGTTAATTAACAAAATTACATAGACAAAAGGATTGACATTACATACGAGGATATCGTAACAAATTGAGTTAATTCAATTTACTGAGAAATTATGTAAACGGATATTCAATGAAGCAAAATGTTAATATTGTAATGGTAAATTTTAAGTACATGGTACATGCTGTACGTGCGTATGTATTATAATAATAATAATAATAATTTCTTTATTTCAGACAATTTACAGTCCATTTGTTAGTTACAAAAAAAAAATATTTATACATTATGTGTGTCTATTATTTTTTATGTCAAAATTACAGAATGATAGGTCATTAGTATCATAGCATAGTTATTAATACTGGAATACTGAAATAACTTTGAGTCATTTTAAAAAGGTAACAAAAATATATTTTTTATTACAACTTCGAAGTTCTAAACGGATTTAATAGATGAAAATATGAACAAAAAGGTCTCGCTTCTTGAAAATAAGAATATGGCTTTAAAAAATGGCGGTCCAGATTCTTGTTGTTTTTGCTAAACCTCACAAAGGTAAAGTGCATTTCAGCTTTATGTATAAATTTAAATACCAGAAAATATCATATCTGGTACACTAGCGAAAGTTGTTTTAGTTTTGTTTAAAAATATAATATTTCGAAAGATCTGTATTAAATATGAATATTTTCTCCCACATAAAACATACGAGTATGCACACGTTCATATATTAAATAAAAATTCATTATAAAACAAAATATATATCTCTTGTTTGTGACAACAATAAAATTAATTACATATACTACGTGTTGACGCAATAATAAACTGAAAGTTTAATGTCTCTATATTATCAAGCAATGTTATTTACAGCAATGGTCATTTCAAATATCAGCTAACTACTTTACATCTAGATAAACCGGTGTAGTTTAGATAAGTAACATAATAGAATACTTTTTATATTTATTATATTGAAATTTGCATAAAATTTGTTAACTTGTTTCATTGTAAGTATATATATTTTAAAAAGAGCTACCGTCCCTCGTTATTCTTTGAAAAAGCATGTTTAAATTCAGTAAACTATTTAATTATTTTATTATTTTAAATAAAAATAAAAATAAAAAACAATATATTACAAAATAAATTTTATTTATTAAAACTACAGCACTGATTTTATTGGATGCTAAATTTTATCGAACAAAAGGAAATTTATTTCATTCGATTACCAGTATAATGTCGATTGGTTAATAGGGCGGATCCAAACTACTTGTATAATTATGTTCTAGTAATGACTGCTATGTGTTACAACTTATACTGAACGTAATTGTTTTGAGTATTTTTATGATTTACGTCAACATTTTGTCACAAATTGCATCATCATCATCATCATCATCATCAGCCTATTGGAGCCCACTGCTGAGCAATGGCCTCTTCTCACAAATTGCATGCAGTAATATATTTTTACTATAAAATATGTATAATCATTAAATTTCAAAATCTTTTTCATACTGATAATGATACAGATAATAATTTTATCTAACCTCACCCTTTTTTTCGTTAAAGTAATAGCTGTTGATTGCTATATACGTGATAACCTGAAAAATGGAAGTATTGGCAGTTTGTTAGAAGCAGGTGCTGAACAATTTGTTAAAAAAAATATATAATTATTCTCAAGTAAAACAAAACAACATCAATTTAACTGGTATTTTTTTCCAATTTTGGGTTTCTATATCCAGTTTTTACTTATAGTGAAGTGTTTAGCTCATAAACTATTAAAGTAAGCATAAAAATACCAACTATACACAATATAAACAAACAGCGTCGTTCGGGGCGTGGGTCTTTGACAATAAAGTGATAACATCGCATGCCTCATAAATTACACAGAAACATGGCTGGTAAAATATCTATAATAAAATACATTGTGAGGACAAGACTTCTATGAGGTGGTACAGAGTATTTTCCATAGCTAAGATGTTTCTCAAATTCGATATCCATGTGAGCAAATACGTAATGCAAACTTGCATACATATGTTTGTATTTATTATTTAACCACATAACAAAACAATTTTATGAGCGAAGAAACAATTTTTTTTATACCGAAGCCCTTGAATCAAAAATGCTATTTTTTTTTATACTACACTCGAGTGATTTTATGGAGGTCCTCAAACAAACAGTTAAACTATTGGTACCCTCTACGACCTTTTACCGGCAAATTCAGAGTTTGTAGAAGTTAATATCAGCTACACAGGAACTCGAACACATGAACTACACACGTAAGGATACATGATGTGGAGTCGTTCGTTTGATTTAGTTATTTTTTAGTTTATAATACTTTTTATCTCTTGACCTTATTCATTAAATTTTTGGCACCAACTTAAATGTCTTAAGAATGTATAAATTATTTAAAAAATAATAATTTAGAAAGGATTTATAAAAGATTCATAATTTTTTTCAGTTTCGCCAGTTCTTAATTTATTGGTAGAAAAAAAAGATTTTTATACAATAATCTAATTACTTTATACTATTTATCATATAATAATATTAGTTGATATTTCTTTTTTGTAAAGAATTTTTTCAACCTAAAAAAACTGTATTTAAAAATCGGACCACTCAGTAGATGATAGTGCGTGGTCAAATGCCATAATAAGTATATGAACAATAAATCATACGCTATCTTTCGTTAAAGAATAACTGATTTTTTATATATATGAAACACATAAAATAAAAAATTTCATAAATTTAATTTTATTTGTAATCTTTGCTTTCTTATGATGAAGAACATTCGCTTTTTAAAATATGAAAAGACATTTATTTTATCATAAATTATTACAGTCAGTGTCCAACACATACGAAGTAAATGTTATATCTGTCGATACTTATTATGGAAAACTATATGATTTTTAACACTAATGTTTAAAAATATCTAGTTTATAAAATAAAATTTCTTATATTGGACAACTGAATATCGAAATAAAACTAATCTAAAAATCAGTATACAATTGCTACATTTTTGATATTTTTTGTTTTGATAACATGTTCAAATATATAATAAGATACTCCTATTGAAAATATGGAGATTATAGTTTAAAAAAAAAAATTAGTTTCGTGCCAAACCTGGCTACATCAGGTAAGCCATGATATAGGGTTTTCCATTAAGGGCGCTTGATCTTT
Organism: Danaus plexippus; assembly: GCF_018135715.1. Classification (NCBI taxonomy): domain Eukaryota; kingdom Metazoa; phylum Arthropoda; class Insecta; order Lepidoptera; family Nymphalidae; genus Danaus; species Danaus plexippus. The sequence continues at coordinate 7,016,796 of NW_026869849.1, read as the reverse complement.
GAAATGCAAAAAAAAATACATGTAGGAAAGATATCTGCGAAATTTTTTTTTTATTTGGAAGGTCTATTGACCCCATTATGTATGGAATATGACATCATTCAAATGACCGCCACGGCTTCGGTTGGTGGCGCGCACACGAAAGGTCCAATTTTCGATGACTCTGGCGCACAAATCGGGCTGTATTTGATCGATGGCGTGGCGTATGTTGACTTTGAGGGCATCGGTGGTTTGCGGCTTGTTGGCATAGACCTGCGACTTAAGAAAACCCCACAAGAAAAAGTCCAGCGGGGTCAAATCGCACGATCTCGGTGGCCAGTTCACGTCGCCTCCGCGCGAGATGACCATGTCCAGAAATTGCTCGTGCAGAACTTCCATCGTAGCGTGTGCTGTGTGGCACGTAGCGCCGTCCTGTTGAAACCACATGTTGTCCAGATCCATATTCTCGATTTCAGGCCAAAAGAAGTTGGTTATCATCGACCGGTATCGCTCACCATTGACGGTGACGGCCACACCATTATTGTTTTCGAAAAAATACGGACCAATCACGCCTCCGGCCCAAAATCCGCACCAAACAGTCACTTTCTGCGGGTGCATTGCCACTTGGTGAACCTCGTGTGGATTGGTCTCGTCCCAAATACGGCAATTTTGCTTGTTGACATAGCCATTCATCCAAAAATGCGCCTCGTCGCTGAAGATGATTTTTTTGCCAAAATCGGCGTCAACTTCCAACTGCTCTAATGCCCAGTCAGCGAACACACGGCGCTGTCTATGGTCATTAACCTTGAGCTCTTGGGTCAGCTGGATCTTGTACGGGTGCAGGCTCAAGTCACAACGCAAAATTCGCCAAGTTGTCGTCTGCGAAAGGCCGAGTTCCTGTGCGCGACGCGGAATTGACTGCCGCGGGTTTTCGAGGACACTGTCGCGCACAGCGGCGATATTCTCGGCAGATCTCGCGTTACGTTGACGCACGGGAACCGGCTGATTGTTAACTGACCCGGTTGACTCGAATTTGTCCACCAATCGACGGATAGTCGACTCGGCAGGACGATCATCGCGACCGTAAAACGGGCGAAGTGCGCGGAACGTTGCTCGAACTGAAGACCCATTTTCATAAAACAATTTTATGATTTGCACGTGCTGCTCGACACTGTAACCTGCCATGGTGGTTTGGGAGGACGGAATGAATATAACACACTGCATTTGACAGCTGTCACTCAAACAACATGGCCGCAATCAGCTGTCAAAGTTCAAGCGTCCCTATTGGAAAACCCCATATTTTTAAAGACACCGAGTTTATGATTATACATACATAACAGTTTATATTTTATTATTATTGAAGAAACAACACCCGGGTATCTTACTAATTTAAATTATTTCTCATTAACGGGCCTAGCGCTGTTTAAAGGATTTTTTTTAAGTTACTTGAGAAAGTTCAATAAAGCTAATCTGTCAAAAGAAAAGAATGTCAAAATATGATTATGAAAACAATTACTTGAAAAGAAAGTAGGAACTAACTGTTCCTTCAATGAAAATTAACGGTTTGACATTTTTTAACAAAACTTAAAGTATTAATTCTTTAATCTAGGACGAAGATCTCATGACAATGCTGCTTTGGAATATGAATTGCAAATGAGTCTTAGTCACTTCATAATCTCAATTAGTATTTAAAAGATGTTAATGTCGCCACAGATTGGGTTGCTGTTTATTTAAAGACGTTACTTTGAGCTGAACAAACAGACTCTATTTAGGCTGGAAATTCATTTGATTTAAATAAAAACAGTAGTGTTTTATTGTAAGGAAAAGCTTTCTGATGAAAGCACAAATATCCGTGTAGACGCATTCCGATCAAATGTTATATTTAAAAACAAATCATATCGTTATTTTTAGTATCATTTTGCATTTTTATGTAATTCAATTTTAGGAACATTTAGGTGATTAAAATTTTAGTGAAAGTTCAATATTAAATTATAACATTTAAATGAATTCACACTTTCCTTATATTCTTGTATTTTATTGATGCGTCTGAAAAATTACTAACTGCCTGATTACCCCATACTTTAAATATTATAATTTGTTTCCTCCACCACAAATCGGTAACAACGTCAGTATCATAGTACAAACACATTACTCAATATCGTTGATATAGCTAATGCTTTAAATGGTAACCTTACTTCTATTCAATGTTCCTGGAATACACAAAAATTTTTGATTATCCTAATCATGGGCTCTTTGGTCACCGACTTGCGTATAGTTTAAAAGTTATTTTCTGCAAATAGTTTGTTGAGGGTACTGCCAGTGATTCTCAAACTATAATATCTACTGATATTAGAACCTCTTCTATACTCCATTTACCTATCAGAACGTGTCCATTGTCTTAAAGGTGAATTTAAATTCTCTACATATCAAACCAGAAGGGAAGTTAATGAATATCTTAATTCTATACCTAACTTGTAAATTTTTTACTATATTACTTATTATCTAAAATGTTATTAAATATTATTACGGGATCAAGGAAACACTTAGAGATCTAACTTTTTCCATCCCTTTCTTATCTTGAATGATAAGCGTATTTAACACTTTAAAATATTTAAAAATCTTGGATTTCGGTTCGAAAGTAAAAGAACACAAATTGTAAAAAAATACCTTTTTTGAGGCCTTCAATTTCTTTCATAGGTGGTAATCGGAAGTTTTTGAGTATTCTAATATATGAAGAATGTGTCAACAGTATGTGAGTTGAATTATTAGGATAATGAATATAATTGGTCGCATATCTTAAAGAAGAAGTGTTTAAAATTCTTCTTTTGATGTTTGCTGTAACATTACTTATTGTTCCCACAGAACTTCCTATTTAAATATAGAACATATGTAAAAAAATCTAAGCATGAGGAATCGTGGATTTTTTTTTTTTAACACTGTTTAAAAACTGAAACGATGAGATAATCCAACTTATTTTTTTCTACAAGTACCGGACTAGAAGGCTTAGTCTTCGCTTCAAATATGTTAGTATTGTCATATTTTAACTCAATTATATCTTAATCTTCGTGTTAAAGCCTTCGGATTAGTTTTAAATTGTGATCTCCCAAACGTTGGAATAACCTACCGCCACCAATTAAATGTTTTTAATCCAATACAATTTATGAGAAAACGCAAAAAATAGCTTTGCTGAAACTAGAAAATAAAATAAAATTGATTTAAAATGAAATCATAGTAATATTTAATGACATTTTACATTTATAATATTGAAATTATACTAAAAATGTTAATGCCCAACAGTTGATTTTTATTTACATTATTGTTTGTTGCCATTTGGGAACTAATTAAATAGGGTGGCAACTGGAGGTGATAGGAAAACTACGAAACTTACTTATATGTATATTATAATAAAAAATACATATTAAAACTTATAACCTATACCTAGACTATATGATTACCCCGATGTTAGGATAGCAATGCCAATTACCATTCCATTGCTTGTGTGGTATCAGGGATCTTCTGGTTCACACGGGTTGGTGTTCGTTCCGCGGAGTCAGCAACGTCACGCGTAATATGATATTTTGTCCATACAACGATGTTGCCCCGGCGATGTTCATCTATTTTTTTATATGTTGCGCGTACGTAACAAACGTTAAAAGTACCTAAATTATTACAGAATATTTTTTCTGTGTGTACACATACAAATCCAACTACATACGCATACAAATACTAGTATAAATTATATTGAACAGGTAATTATATTTTGGAACTTTAATACACAATAAAAATATATATTAATGGTATTTGTTTTACAACATTGCTTATTAGACGATTTATTATATATCATTGTGTAGTTTTTATTATTTTAAGCTAAAGTAAATAAATCATTTTGGCAGAATTTCTACAATTACGAACAGCTGAAACGCTGTTAGCCGATTGGTTCCTTTCTTCTACAACCTCCTAAAGTAAATATTATTTTGTTAATATTGTTTTCGGTATATATTTGTTCGTTAAAGATAAATGTTTCATAAAAAATATTTCTCATTATAACAATCGTATTGATAAGACTGTTAACAACTGTAACAGAAAGTATATTTCTATTCATCAAAGACAATATCAAGTCTAGACGTTCATCCCAGTTCAGCACAATAGAGGGATTATGTTTTCATTTTGGTCTCAAGTTTGTGTTGTTATTTTTGAAAAGTTTCCAGATTTTAAATAGTTTTATTTTCAAATCAGCATATTTTCTGTAGTATTTGATAAATAGGACATAAGTTAGAAACAACTTTGTTATCTTCGGTTTGTTTGATGCTGTCTAATTGTGTTATGTATCTATATATTACTTTCTACGTAAAGACTTGTCAAGCGTTGGTTTTATATGCACCTACCAACAACTGTAAAAACAATCAAACACAATCCAGTCGAAATTTAAAAAAAAACTACAGTTAAACAATAAGTTTTGAAAATGGAACTATCTGACAAACTTTTATACTAATTATAAATTTATCAATACATATTATAAAACAAAGTCCCTCGCCGCGTCTGTCTGTCTGTCTGTTCGCGATAAACGGAAAAAGTACTGAACCGATTATCATACAGTTATCAACACTCGATAGCATGATTCTCGAGGAACGTTTTAGTACATAATTTGTTAAGTTTTTGTATTTACTTGTGTGTACATTAACGATATTTGTTGAAGATGTCGGGAAAACATGAGCCGTCTGAGAACTTTTAACGAAAACGCTGCATTAAGTCTTTGAAATGTAACAAAATAATATATGGTAGAATTGTGTATCTTTCATAGGTTTGCAGACAAGTAATAATAATTAATTTTTTGTGATAATTTTTAATCTAAAGTCAAAGAAGAAGTAAATCTTTAATAAGGTTGCAACCCATAACGAATTGCAATACATTATAACATTAATTTTGATTATAGAAACAAATATGTTTCTAAGCTATTCATGTTTAACTAGCTTTTGCCCGCGACTTATAATAAAAAATAACAATTATAATAAAAAATAACAGCGATTTATAATAAAAAATAACACATCATATTTAGTGTCTCTTTTATTAAGTCATTTATTTGTAATTTGCCATACCTAAGTGTTAATTTATTATAAACATAGAATGATCCGCTGTATAACCTATGTTCTATACCTACTAAGTCCAAAGTAGGCAAGACTAATAAGAAAAAATCACATGCGTATTTCCTAAATTGCAGTCTCAATATTTGTATAGTAGTAAATTGCAACTTGATAAGTGTCCTCTTGTAAAATTGAAGATTTCTTGTCAACAGATTATACTTATTGATCTTCTTCTGCTATTCTGAATCTAATATATTATATCTTTATATGAAAAAAGCATTTTTTCGATACTTAGAATTAGAATATATTTAACATTTTTTATTTATACCATAAAAAAAGTTATTGCAAATATTGAGATAACACTCTTCTCAAAAAAAAAACAGATTTTTTTATCAACAGATACAAATTACAATTATTTTTCATATTGCTCTCAGTCACTAACTGAGATGAAAGGCATTACCCAACTTCCAAGTTTTCAACGAAATAAATATAAAAAATTAAAAATATAATTGAAATAATCATTCCCTATTGGTCATTCTGGATACCAGAATATACTTTTGGCTCGGAATATACGGGTTTCCTCATAAGCGTATATTCTCGAATGAGACTGGATCATGAGCACACGAATGTAAATAAGTTAATAGCATTTCTACTAACATACAAATCGATGTAAACATGAACACAGAAGAAACTCTATATATAAAAGTGCATAGAAATTTTATCGTCGCAATCTACTTTATTATACACACATTAACGTGATACGAGTCATGTTTGTAAGTCATTTATGAGGCATACGATATTGTCAGTGACGTCGCTACTCCGCGCCCATTACAACGTTGTTTGTTATACCGCCTCGTGATGGTGCTTCAATAGTTTTACAATCACCTGCATATTAAAAATTATCACACTTTAATACTATTTATGGACGTGATTACAGATAAAATATAATTATTTTGTTTAGAGTCAAGCTACTTTAAAATATAAATCCATTAAGCTTCTATAATAATCATTTGAGATTTGAAGAATTTTATATATTTCTTTCGTCGTCGAAGTCGTGGTGGCCTGGTGGTTAATAGGCCCGCCTCTCATACGTGAGGTCGCGGGTTTGAAACCTGGCAAGTAACAATGTGATCTTTTCCGAGTCATGTGTACTTTCTAAGAGAATTTAGACACCACTTACAGACGGTGAAGGAAAACATCGTGAGGAAGCCTGGACTTATAATTTCAAATTATAAGATTGAAATCGCCAACCCGTCTTGAGCAAGCGTGGCGATTATTGCTCTAGCCTTCTCCATGTGAGAAGAGGCCTTTGCTCAGCAGTGGGCTTCGATAGGCTGATGATGATGATGATGATGATATATTTCTTTCAAAGTATTAAAAATAAATATGTCTTCTTGCTGTTTATTTTGAAAAGCTTACTATTTAAATTATAAATTTCATTTCAAGTTACTTTTGATTAAATCTGACCAAAGGTTTATTTAAGACATAGAATCTATAGCCGCTTAGATTATTTTTATAGCAGGATGAAACTCATTGAAACATTGGGTTTTACGATTTATTCGAATCACTAATTATGCCAGCAATGCTAACTATAACGTCAACAATACAAGTGTTACAAACAACTTGTCCAATTGATCGTATTAAAGTGGAGGAATTTCTACTTTAATTCCATAGCAAAAGAGTTAGTCAAAAGCTTTAAATCCCCCTATTACATTTCTCTCCGTCTTCCTTGATCCTCTTATACTGGATTTGAACAATCGTCAGCAACTTTTAAAATATATCGAAATGGATACAGAAATACAAACTTTAGAGTTTACTGAAGGGCGGCAATGAAAATATTATTAACCTTTTTATACGAGGTTTATTAGAATTGATCAGATAAGTAGATACAATGAATTGATATAAATTTATCTGTAGTGTGATTTTAGTTATTTAAAATGAAATACGTATCAATAAATAAACTTTAAAATATAATATGAATAAAAGCAAACGTAACATATTTTGCAAAACTAATTATAAATTCCATTTTAAGCAATTAAAAACGATATAAAATATGTAAGAAACTATTCATTTCTTTTCTTTAATGCACGTACTAAAAAAAACTGTAAATTAAACGACGGCTTATGCTAAAATATATATTATCTACTAACATTGAGATATAAATGAAAAAATCCCAACATGAGAAACAATTTAACAGAAAAAAAGCGTATGACAAACATTTATGTATTCCTTGACATTCTTTCTTCATTCTTTAGGTCAAGTTACTACACCTCGAACAAGGGGTGGCTCGACCGGGGAAGTACCACCCTCTCACAGAAGATCGGCGTGATATGACCTTTAATGGCCGCGTTTCGTTTGATGAGTAAGAGAGTCGATTGCCCTTAACCTATTACCACCCTTTCCTGCATCCTCAAAAACCAAGGTTGGCAACGCATCCGCAAGATATGTTGTGCATGATGTCCATAGGCGACGGTGACTACTGCCCATCAAGTAGGCTTTCTGCTTATTTCTCACCTTTTATATATATATATAGAAATATTTAAAATGAAATAAAGCTGAATTAAATAATATAAAAGTCTTTTTACACAGTAAATTTGGCCTGATGGCACGTTTGAGGAAGATATTGTGGATGGGCTTGACAAACTCATACATAATCACTATCAATATATAACCTATGATTGTCTATATATGCTATGTACTCTTAAAATCTGCTTTTACGCTAACTAGAAGAATAGTTTTTAGTTATCCTTTAACATGTTCGTGTTAAGTTCCTCTATTTAATATAAACTTTGACATTAATTTGGTAGTAGTGTAGTGTAAAATGTTCTATCGTACAACCTTCACAATGTGTCTTTTTAATTCGCGAATTCACATATTTATCAAAACATCCAATATCATACTGAACATAAACTGTATCCGGTTTTATTAAGGCAGGATAATTTTAATAAATTACAACAAAAAAGTCTTTTTAAAGGTCTTATATATAGAGTATAGAAAATCGTTAATAATATTGTAGTTGTGGTTAAATAGTTAATTCCAAGAAAAAAATACGAAATAATCATGTAAGGAACATTGTACTTACACAGTCCCTCAAATCATCTATCGATATACATCAATTACAAAGGCGGATCATGATTACTTGTAACGAGGGTCCGATTTATGGTAAACCTTAACTGCCATATAGAACAAAGTGAGAAATAGTTGATAAAAGCAATTTTATTCCTCTTTATTATTTATTTGAAAACAAATTGATAAAATTATATTTAGTATATAAAAAAAAAATATATATATTTAAACAGCATGTTATGTCTTTATATCCATATAAAGGGTATCGAAAAAAAAAATTGATGGATATATGTATTTGTCCGTTTGTGTGAGTGTCTGTAACTTTTTATTATATCAATAATAAAAAGTATAGTATAAATAATGAAAGAAATCTTGAAATAATAACAGTTTGCTTTTCCGTATCCATCGCGCTGCTTTCATTCAAAGTGAGTTTTAAATCACTTAACGAATCATCATCATCATCATCATCATCAGCCTATCGGAAGCCCACTGCTGAGCATAAGCCTCTTCTCGCATGGAGAAGGTTTGAGCATTAATCGCCACGCTTGCTCAAGACGGGTTGGCGATTTCAAACTTATAATTTCAAATTATAAGTCCAGGTTTCCTCACGATGTTTTCCTTCACCGTTCGTCAGTGGTGTCTAAATACTATTAGAAAGTACGTATGACTATGAAAAATCACATTGGTACTTGCCAGGTTTCGAACGAACGGTAACGAATACCCATTTTAAAAAGCTGTGCAATATCAAAGACACAAGCAGGCGAATGAAGTTTGTTTTTATGAAAATTACAAATAACAAAGTGCAGCAAACATCGTAAAAACAAAATCATTAATTTCATTCAAGCTACCCAGTACTGTTTAATATATTCATTTTAGCTTTACTAGTGCCGCGTAAATTAACTATCATTAAATAAAACATTTATTCGGAAAAGTGTTAAAGTGATATAAATTTAGAATTACATTATTAATACAACTATTCCAATTATTTATGGCTATTTTCGTTTCAATTTTACAGTAGTTATTTATAACTAACGAGTTATTAATAAAATTATAAATGGTAATTGGTCAAAAACCATTGTTATATAATTTTATTCATTAATTTAACAATGTAAAAAATATATTGAATTTCCTAATTATTACTTTTTGCTATATAATGACTTATCTTTAAGAATAGTTTTCTTTCGATAGCAAAAATTTCAGCTGGTAAATAAAATATATATATATATATATATATATATAATATTCATATACATATTCTTTTTCCTCGTAAATTCACAAAATGTATTGTTATTCCTTTTCATGTGCCGCGCAAACATTTTGAAATGAAACATGCAAAAAGTCCTAGATAAAAGTGTCTCCTTTCCAGGAAGAGAACAAGATACTGTCCGAAAAATCTTTCTGCGAATTTTGTTCCGGGCATTTGTTGTGTTATTAAAATAATACATACAATAAATTATTTTATTCGGTCTCAGATATGAGTTAAACTCTATTAATGTTTTTTTTTAAGAAAAAAGAAACAAAATGTTATTACAAAAAGTGATTCCATCTCATTTTTCACCGCCCGCGACAGGGCGAACACACGAACCAGCGAAATTTTTGTAAACTTTATTTGTAGTGGCATGTTCATGTTTAATTGCTGTAATGTTAAGCTGCGAAGGCCTTAACGAAAGTAAAATTTTCGACATTGTACCATACGTTCCACTGACTCAAATGTAATTGGGCACTATAAATATAAAACTCGTGACATTTTGAGGGCAAAAAAAAATATATCCTGGCATGGATAGTAGCATTCTTTAACAACTAAAACGTATCTAAAGCTGTTGAAATAATAAACAAATTCAATTTAATAAAATGCATTATAATTCTTTAAGGTTCAAAAAATCAAAATTCACATGCATATTTCAATAATAAAAAGGATTTGAATTCTAAGCAAAGAGGATTGCAATTTCCGTTGTTTCTGTGTTCAAAGATATTTTCTTTTTATGATAAAAATATATTTGAATTTGTGGGATAATTTTTTTAATTACTTAATAAAAAATATTAACACCGTAGTCAGAGAATAAAAAAATGTAGTTATCACATACTTCATCTTTATAAAATTTAAATAATATTAAAAAGAATTTATATATTTCTAGTTTGTATGTAACGTGCACAAATAAAAATCTAACTTATATATAGAAAAAATAAATATGTTATGAATTACTCGTAGCTAACACTAAAATAAATATTCCAATAAAAAATATTAGGAAATCGTTGACTGTGTCAATATTGAAAGGCAACGTCTATCATCTTCTATATTTTCTTATTTATATTTGAATTTAGAAATTTCGTTAAAAATATGAGTTTTTTTTTTAGAAACGAAACAAACGTTTCCGCTCATTATGCAGTTCCTTTACGAGGTTATATGTTCTCACCGGTTTATTGCTGTGACAAATTATACGTAGAAGTCATTAAATATTATTTATAGAAGCAATAAACACTGAAATTACTTATATTAAACGATATAATGTTTTATATATTAATTATATTAATAAGAACACGAAAATAAATCCAATAAATATAAAATTAATTTTAAAAAGATAACCTTCTCTTTTCAGTTATTCTAATGCATGATTTATCTAAACATTAGATAGAATTGAAACGAACAGCGAATATACGCGACTATTTTATATTTTTATTTCTATCTCCCAGTGTGGAGTCCAAGGACACTTTACAATTGTGATGTCAGTTTGTCTCAGATCAAATTACATTGCAATTTCAAAGGCACTTTTATATTGACAAACTCTTGTTTGTGTTTTAACTTGACATAAATAATAATAGCCTCTTAGAAATTGATTTGTCGGGTGTTGTCGTTTTTGATAGTTAAGTTAAAAATTCTTACTTTATTATGCAAAAATAAATCAGTGTCAAGTATATATATACTGTGTTAGGGTTATTTAATTAATTGAATTTTGTATAAGTGTCTAATAGTTACCTATTTTTAACATAACAAAAGGTAGTAAAGGTAGTAGCAATAATTGTAAAGAAATAATCAATTATATAATTAATTTAAAACTTATAACAATATACAATAATTAAAGCAACTAACCAAAAGTATATAAAAATCCTTACATTTATTGGGTTCAAATATATTTGATCGACAAAAAGTCGAGTTAATTACTTAACACTGTCAGACGGTTAGTCAAAATATTTAAGAATTTTTATTGAACAATTGAAGCAAAATTTAATTTTTAGGAATTTCAACCAGCAAATTAATTTATTACGTAAAGCCTGATGAGCGGAATTGGCGTAGCGCGAAACGACACTTCGATGGAAAATGCGGAGCGTTCACTAACGTAATGCCAGTGAGAGCAACCGACCGGGTATACATGAATGCACATGTGTGTTGCGTTATTAATTGAATTTGATAAGTTCTTTGAATTTAACTTTCCCGGCTGACATATAAAAGGTGACTGGCATTATCACGACTGAAAAAAAAATGATAGATCCGAATTCGAACTAAAAATAAATTTAAGCTGAAACAAACAGAGGCAACTACGGTAATAAGAAAAAAAAATTGCCACCTGGCTTTTGTTACTTATAACGCAATTTGATAATCATGAATTACATGTACGAAAAAACATCACGATATATTCTTTATCTATAAACAGGTTCTTGTTTTATCTTACAACTGAACTCATAATAAAGTATGGAGTCTCATTAATTAAATAAATAAATTATTGATTATTTATCGATGACAAGATTTTCTTGAAACTTAAAAATTGCAACACTGCGTCGACTTATAAGTCAGGATGCGACAACATTATGGAAAGCTAGAACAGTTGACTTGTGGAGACTGCATAGGAAGAATGTGATTATACGGAGTTTCTTGGAAATAGGTCACGAGATTAAATTATTTGATGAATGAATCTTTCAAGCAACGATATAATAGACTATCAATTTTGGCCAATCGTTTTAAATGGAAGTGACAACCTGAAATTTAATGTAAAATTAATTTTTAATCGTCATTAGAATAGTGGTATGGTAAGAATATCCAGTAAGTAACCAAATAAAAAAGAAAAAAACAATTATATTTTAATTATCAAAGGTTTTATTTAAACATATTATATATACAGTAGAGCTAATAATATGCTGAGTATTTGCATGAACTAACTGTACAGAAATGAATATGCTCGAAATAAAAAAAAAACAGTCTTTTATATAATTTTTTGAAATACTAACTAAATAAATGAAATACTAAATAAATAATTTAACTAGTTATTGTCTTCTACAAAAATCACTATATTGATAAATTAATATGACGAAATAGGGTCTATTTGTCTGATAAATTTAATCACACTTTATTTAAAACTTTCAAAAATATATTTTGTGTTCAGTTTGACTCAAAGTTGTTAATGAATAAGCAAATATAAATCGTTGCTGATAAAACTCATAGAAAATTGTCATACATACAACGTGAATGTCAGTCTTACTTCAGTATTGAATGTGTTAGCGTTTTATGCTTTGCAAAAGTTCGCAGGTTGTCAGAATACGCGTGCACAGTTTGGTCGTCGCATCAAAATGTTTACAAGGAAAGTGTAGAAAACATTCTACAGCTTCCTAGTTACAAGGACCATAAAATATTTAATAACTATCAGGCTCGCCTTCATTACCACACGGATGGATTCCTTAGAGACACGTCGCAAGCACTATGAAATGATTATGCTTTATTCACTTTTGTCCAACGTAATAGACGGAAGTAAATTGATGTCCTTGTAATAATTTTAAACACCAAATCGACATACTCGTGGAACACGCTTTGTGATACGCTGCCTATGAGCGTAAAATATGGAAGAAACTGCTTAGTAAGTGGTGTAGCCATACCTGCGACGACTTATTTTCTCACTTAGCCCAATTAATATGATGCAATGAAAATTTTAAAAGGTTTCAAAACACGCTGCATCCTAATTCGTTATCAAGCACAGGAATGCACACGTACACGCGTAGTGCGAGTGCGTGCTCGCGCACCACGGAGAGTGGCTGATAAGTATTATTATTAACTAACACTTAAGTTATGTCGACGTTTTTTAAATGTTTACTATATATATGTAATCCTGCATTGGTTTTAGTACACTTTAGTTAAATTTTATAGTGTTATCTCTGTTAAAACTTTTATATTAACGAAATAAATAAATTTGTGCACAAATAAATTACTTAGGTAATTAATTCATTGATTGTTATTTAAAAGTATGCAAAGAAAGATTTAATTTAAATACGAGTATAATGGTTATTTAATTAGAGAACCAATCACTGTGACTACCTTTTTCAGAGTGAACTTAATATTAATACAGTATTAATATCTTAGTACTAATTTCACCCGGGAGGATCTTTTTATTACAACAATGCTTAATTGTTCTACTTATTGGAATGACGGCTACCGAGGGGAGTATTATTTGATTCTTTAGATTATAACCCTGGGAACAAATCTAGGTGCCGAATCAGCGGTATTCAATAATGACTCCCTTATTTCGATCAATGTAACTATTTTCTTAACATCTCAAAATATAATATACTAAATTTATATCATAAATTATTGTGTTTAAAATCTATCTTGGTTTTTACATATGAGGAGTTATTATTGAAAAGTGAAGTAAGACTTACAAAAGCGCTTCAGTGCCACTAACGTGTTAGAAACGTATTTAAAATACTGTTATATCAGAATCTGCTTTCAAATATAATTAAAAAAAATTAGTTCTATTGCTCAAGAGTTTTTTAAAAAATTATTGTTTCCAATATATACTTTTTTTACCATCTTTGGATACCGAGTGGTGTGGGTAAAACAGGGAGCAGCAACAGCAGAGGTTGATGTCAGAGACCAACAGTGGACGGACCTTCAGATGATAGCTGGTGGATTATAATCGAGATAAGTATAGTGGCCTATATTATGATTATTATATGTACGACAAGTAAATAAAATGTTACTTGATACTAAGTGACCAGTTGTATTTTATGTAATATTCTAACACACTCACAATAAATCAAAAAAAGAAATAATATTGTTTTGATATTATAAGCCACAAATTAGGGTCCATTTTCTATATCAAATTAAATATATTTTTTTAGCTTTATGTCAATTTTTCAAATCCAGTATAAGGGCCTGGAAAGAAACAGAGAGTGTATGGAGCAAGCAAGCCAAGATAATAAAGGGATCAAAAAAAAGATAGTTCCATAGTTGAATGTATATACATATAATTAAAAGAGAAGTTATTGATTCGACAAAGTTAAAAAGTTGCTATACTTCCTTTGACGGTTATTGAGAGAAGAAAAAATGATTAAGACTTAATTGAGTTTGACTTACTATTCTAATAAATACTTTATTCAGACGGATATATCACTTACAATAAGTGAATACAGTTACAGTTGCATTGTTGGCATTAAATTTGCTAAGCATTAGTCCGTCAATTAGTGCATCGAATTAATTGTCAAACCCATTGTTGTGGCTGACCACAGTATACGATCGTCATACCTACGGACAACGGTATATCAGATTGAGTACCAATTATAGGCAGTAAATTTCGTTTTGTGTTTGTGGTTTATGAAAATTGTTTTGTATTGAAATAAAACAAATGACGTTGTATATTAAAAATAGTTCAGTTGGATAAAATAACTTGATAAACGTAAGATGTATTAGGCAGGCTTCACACTAACAATCGGTTAAATACAAGTAGAAATCAAAAGGACAATTTTCAATTCTTACTAAACGGACACCAGTAGGAGGCAAACATTTGTTAATACATATTGCCGCATTGATAAATGTACAACTGAAAATGTCCTTAGAAAATATCCCATATATTGAGTCTTTTTACGATATTTATATCAATTTAATTTGAATAAAACGCGTTTTAACATATATGTACCAGTAAAGATAATAGAGCATTTACTTTTATACGAAATGTTATCGTAGTAGGAAATTGGCCTATTATGTGAAAACATTGAGAAACGTTTTATCACTGTTCATTTGTGATTTCATAAATATTCAAATGCAATTTGATCAAATTGCTGCATCATGTTTCTTTATAACTCACATTAAAATCTACTGACATCTCTATTTGAGTTTCGAATTGATCTGTATCTTTGATAACCTATAGTTATTTTACTACAATTTTATTGAGGTAAGGAAGGAAATCATACTTATATTTTTTTTTTATTTGCGGTAGCCATTTTAGCAAAAAATATAGCGTATGTCACTTAAATTAAACTCGTGTCTGAGTTGAGTAACTTTGAACACGTGTCTCATATGCAACGACAGGTGGTTACAACTTCGTCAAAATATGCATATACTAACCGTGCTGTATAATGTCTTTACAAAACTTATCGAATTGTTGCTTATTCGAACGATCTTATCTCTTCTCACCTGGCAACTTTCCTAAGCGTTCTTGTGGGGCAGTTAAAGCTTTAAGTGTGAAGCACCTCTTACAATTCTTCTTTCTTCCAAAAATTGTTTACTGTTCTTGCAGCCTAGTCAAAGAATGCTTCCGCAGCCGTATAAAGAACAGCCTTTCCACTGCTACGTTTAAACGGAAATTAAAGGATTATTATTGCTCTCAAATGTGAATTTTTACCTTATTCTAATGCATTGTTTTAAATTTTCGATATTTCTATGGATTGTATTTAATTACATATTGTAGAAAACAAAGTTTTTTTTATATTTGTGTACTCCGCTTAGTTTTAATTTTATTATAGGTTAACCTTCTGTTATTTTATTATTCTACGTTTTACATGACGTATTAATTACTTTCCAACAACCGTAATTGATTTCAAATGACTAGAACCGTCTGACAGTCTTATTGACACATGTGCTACCGAAAGTTTTAGACATAATAAGTAATATAACTACAAGAATCTGTTAAATTAAAAGATATATGTCTTTTTTTAAATGTTTGGACTTTTGGACCGGCTAATGAAAGACTTAATTGGATTTATAGATCCAAAAAGAACACTGAAGAACACTATGTTCCAATCACACGTCGCCACTCGAAATATTCTGAGATGGTGCGCGAAATTTATGGTTTTTAACGTATGATTAAATAGTAATCTTATATATTCAATTTTATCTTAAATTTCATTTTAAAAACTCAATATTGGATGTGTAAATGTATGGAACGTAGACGGAGAAATTATAACTGTAAATGTCCAAAGATTACCCATACGACACAGTGTTAGAAATATTTGGCAATGGGCATGGTAATTTTCATTTCCTGCTTTTTTCCTTTATTTAAATACTTCATTGATTTATCTAGTTTGAGCGTCATTAGAAGCCACACAACCAGTGATTGGAATACATTTACGAGTTTTATAATGAATCCATCAACGACTTTTTACACAAAGAAACGATAATATCCAGAAGATATGCAAATTTTGCATAATTATAGCTTAACCTACGAAATAAAAGCGGATGCAGAATATTTTTCATTTGAATTGCAACTTTTTCAAGGTAGATTTTAATACTATTAGTATTTAAGGCGAAGAGCCCTACGTCAAGCAGCTATGTTGGTCTAAGAGAAGATCGTTTCGCTCTTTTTGTCGGTCTATAAAAGGGGTTCACAAAATTAATTTGGTCTACTGCCCACTTTGAGAATAAAAAATTTTTGGCCCCTCCATTTTTTCACTTACTGAAAAATCACTATAACTTATGCTACCTAAATTAAATTACAAATACGCCCCTACACAACGCCCCTATTTGTTTACTGCTCTCTTTGAGGCCTGCAGCGCTCACAAGGAAGCGTTATCGCCCTATAAGAGAAAGGCTGTTTCACAATTATGTGGCCTATTCTAGAGGAATTCCCTTAAGAGATATCTTATATTCTGCAACCTGAAAATATAGATAAATATTAGTAAAAGTAGTTTTAATAAAAATAACAAAACATTTATCTCATTCAGGGCCTTAAAAATCTACTCAGCGTCATCATTATCAAATTACGAAAAAACAAATGTTTTTTTTTGTTATTAACTTAATACAATGCATGTATTCCTAACATTCTTTCAGGAAGTATCTTGTATCAGTGTATATTTGGAATATTTTTAATTTTTTGCTTTTGTCGGAATAAATTATAACAGTTGCGAACTCAGATGCCATTGTTTTTTTCTTAAATTTCAAATTTTATGACCTTGAAAATTTAAAAAAAGAAATTGTCAAACAGAGGATCAAAAGTTTTAATTATCTTAACAAGCCTCTAAATTACTTTTCATTCAAAATAATAAAAAGCGGGTATTAATTAAGGCTATTAATTTATATTTTTACTCCCGAATTATATATTATTAATTAAGTTATTAATTATTATTTATGATAACTTATGATCTGAGACCCTGAGACCAGATCTGGTGGCTTTACAAGTCATTTGGTATTTTCATATTATTTGCTGTTTTTATTTTGTCTCACGGAAACTTGAGAATTAAGTTTAATAAATAATTTTATATCACCTACATCTGATAATTTCATATAAGTATACGTATACTTACGTATACTTACAGTAAATGTATTTTGATCAAGTAATTTTAATTCTAATTTTGGATTTATTATAACTGCTAACTCTCAATAAGTGGCACTTTATTTTTTTCGATGAAAGTCTTTGTTTAGAATAAGTAGCTAAATTTGTCAATATTTGAGGTGTAAACAGAATCAAAATCAATTGTTTAAATATTGTATTTCTATGTTAGAAAAAACGTTTGCACGGAAAAAGTAAAATCAAGGAACGATAGCTCGTTATAAGATAGAGAGAAAATATTTGAGAGAAGATTTACAATAAAAATGAAATTCAGATTTGTACCTATAGTAAATATAACTTATTCTATTCAATACACGGATGTAATTATAAACAAATGTACAAACACACTTGCAAATAATTTTGTTATTTTATTATTTTGATTAATTGTTTATCGATCAATAGGTTTTTCAATAACTTTCATAAATTCTATTTACTTTAACAAGAAATATTGATACGCATATAATTTACAAGTATCATATGCATATGCATATAATTTATAAGTATCATATGCATATGCATATAATTTATAAGTACATTTCTTGCTTCGATTGTGAAATAAAACATTATTTTAATGACAGCCGATTGCGTAAAATGACCATGAAAATCATTATAATTCAGGCTCCAAAAGCACGTCAGCTTAACTGTTAGGTAATATTTTATTTTAATAATTAAATAATTATACTACAATATTGTTATAAAGATAATTTTATCTGGCATTAAAGGTTTACCATAAGATGGACCCTCGTTACAGCTAAAATCATGAGCCTTTTCGCAATTGATCTATAGCGATTCGGGATTGGGGGGATTATGTAAGTACAACATCTTTTGTCTGTAATTTGTGGTTAGAATTGTGTATCTCAAGGAAGTAGAGTAAATTTATCGCTTTCTTATCTTTTTCATTACAGATTAGACAGGAAGCCAAGAGTATGCAAACTGTTTTGGACCATTTTAATTAGGTGGATGTTCTTTTAAATATCTTAAAAGTTCATTCTGGTATAGTACCATGAATAAATGGACCATTGAGATAGGTTTAAATTTGCTTCTTTATTAATTCCTTGGAATCTGATTTTTTTTTTGGAGATTGGTTTAATTATATAATTTAAACATTGTTTTCTCATAATCATTGTCCAACGATCACAAATAGTGTCTCATCATTTAGCATTGATAGAGATATTTAATCGAGACAAACTATAAAAACATTAAATTTTAAAACAATTCAATGTGAGGAAAACCTTCATCTTTGTTATAATGAAATCGTTGAAATCTTACGAGTTGTTTGAGGAGAATAGTTAAAACTTTCGTTCATGCTTGAAGATATGAACTATAATTTTATTTAAATTAAACAATTGTTACTAATTAATTGTTTTGTCTGGTAATATGTATTACGTATGTTTTCAATAAAAATATTCAAGTAAAATATATTTTTAATTTTTTTTATATAACGAATAACACTTACGGAATGTGATAAGAAAGTAGTAAATGATTAAATTTTGTCTAGAAGCAAAATTTTCTGAGCAATACTGATCCTCATAATCTGACATAAACGGACATAATATTATTTCGAAATAAATATATTTTTAAGACACTACAAGGCCCGCAGATGAAACTAGTTGAGATTTCTGAATTTTACAAAACTTATTTACTATAGATGCACGAAGACCTGAACAAAACAAATAGACAAGTTCTGTATTCTGCTATTGATATTTTAATTAAATTATTATAATACGAAGAAACTAAATATTTTGAACTTAATGCAAACTTTTAAAATATTTACATAAATTAATTATTTAAAAAAAAAGAGACAAAAGTTTTGAACTTAATGTTCGTTTATTACATACTAACAAATCATAAACTTTATATTCGATAAACGGATTTTCAAATCACAAGCATTAAAAAAAACAAATAACACAGTATATGGTAGAAATGCTCGACTCTATAAAGAGTTTCCGCAGAGTGTGTCCTGGAGTTAAGATGTTTCAAGAATTCAACATAAAAATGGGCAAAACAGATATGTAAAACTAATTTTTGACAATTATTTTTCTCAGATAGAAACGTAAAACGTACGTTGATAATTATATATATTAATATATGGTTATCAACTGACAGCGATGTCTATATTCTGTGACACAGGGCTTAACTATACTAAATTTTGGGATAAATTATAGTCTATGTTCTGATATTTAAGTTACGTTACTGTAAAGTTTCTCAAAAATAAAACTAATATTTTTCAGCAACTGTGATCACGGTTGCTGAAAAGTGACCGAGACGTCGGGATTACGTATTTAAAATAATAAAATTCGCGTAGTAAATCCGAAAATTATTCGCTTTATTTCAATGAATACTCGCAAAAGTCTTAGATCTCATGAACTTTCTACAAAATTCTTTTAGTAGATTTTGTTTGAAAGACAAATAAGCATCCATAAATAATGACACGTTTCAATATCTGTAACATTAGCTTTGGCAGAATGTGAACTTGAATATTTTTAGTAAATAAAATTCGAAACATAAAATTTCATCTGTAACCAATAAAGTACGGTATATTGTATATTTATAAATATTTTATATCAGTTTTTTTTTTTAGTTTTTGCTTAGTTTTGCAAAAAAATGTACGTAGCTAACTATAAATATTTATATCAAAAATATAAAAACCTTTTATTTTAATAATAAATTATAACTAAATACCAAATATACAATGTAAAACTACAGAATTTAGTCGTATCATCAATAGACTATTTTGATTTTAATTCTTTCATTTAAAAAAGAATTTAGTTTTTTTATAATAAAGTATATATTATATTGAATGTATAATATAGAAAATAACTAACAATAAATCCAGAATTTTGGTGTAAAGAATTTAAATATATATACATATATATGTGCTTACAAGTTGGCTATTCTTTGACATGATTTTCTTCATACATATTATCATGAACCCATTTTTACAAGCTTTTTAAACTCTAATTAAATGATTTTTATCACGATCAAGATGATTTATGTCAGAATTATCCAAAGAATGACATTCTTATGTTTGTGCAACGATTAACCATCTAATAAAATAAGTAGGTTTAATTGATTTTATACACAACAGCACAATATTTTAATCTTTAAACCAGCTTTATCAATGAGTTAGTATACTCCTTAATTACAGCAATGACACAGTTTGAACAGATAATTATTTAATTTATTTCTAAAAAAATAAATTTTCTTACCTAAAAAATGTTAAAGAGACAAAAATTACAAAATGTATGCGGCAACAGAAACCTAGTTGGGAAAATACCTTTATTTTTATATAAATTTACCGTTTGACAATTTTTACAATACTTAAAGATATAATACTTTGACCTACAACAAAGACCCTCAGACAATGCGGCTTTAGAATATGAATTGCAAATGAGACTTAGCCACTTTACCAATTCAATTAGTATTTAAGAGATGGTAATGCCGTAAAGTTTTGGTTGCAATTTTTGGTAAGTCTTAAAACGAATTTATACAAACACAAAATTTGGTGTCGCTGCTTCTTAAATTAAATAGGAACA
Organism: Danaus plexippus; assembly: GCF_018135715.1. Classification (NCBI taxonomy): domain Eukaryota; kingdom Metazoa; phylum Arthropoda; class Insecta; order Lepidoptera; family Nymphalidae; genus Danaus; species Danaus plexippus. The sequence continues at coordinate 6,995,613 of NW_026869849.1, read as the reverse complement.
TAGTTTCCAAACTCGTTTAATAATAACTTTTTAGCAAACGAGAAAGTTTTCTATGGTTGGAATATGCAGCAGTGGTGTCACACTCCTATCAAATTACCGATGCAGAATAAGATTTTTTCCGAGACACTTTTTTTTCAATAACAATGATATTATTTATTTGATGGTAACAAATACGAGCTAAAATGTACAATAAGTGTTTAATTTCGACAGTTTCATGTTATTTATTTTTTACTATTGAAATATTTATAAACACTAATAAAAATATTTTAAAATTCTATCTACATATACCATCAATAACTTTGATTAACTTTCATAACGATTCTTTTAGCAGTTAAGTGCAAGACCGACTTTTGGATATCGTATTGTGTTTATGGAACTCAGAAGAATTTTAAGTGTGGCGTAAACACATTTCATGACCATAAAGTTTTAGACCTGTTTGTTAAATATATCAAATACTATGATTTTGATAGCGATACCCAATAATCAACAATATGATATTTAAAATTTCATTCATTATGAAAACGCTTCGGTTGTAACGAGGTCTTAAACGATTTATTGTCTGTAAATGAAACGATTGTTTATAATAAAATACTAACTAAACGTTAAGGATGACTCCTTCTTGTACATCACGTGCAAGTTAAATATAATGGAAATCTTATTATACCATCTTTTTGTATTTGTCAGAAATCTTTACCGTATGAGGCGTTGTAGTTTTTTTTTAATTACAATTGATGTTTTTGTGGTATCAACAATTCAATTGAGATATATGACAGTTTTAATATTCACATATATATATATATATATATTGATTATCATTTGCTAATACATTTTATTAACAAGTATGGATTACTATGACCACTATGTATCATAAGAGATAGTCAAGTAAATTTATTGACAGTTATAAAAAAAGAGAGCAAGTAATTGAATCGAATGTTTTACTGAAACAATATTTGAGAACAAGCGTCCCTAGAGCTTTAAGTTTGAATTTCAGGTATCTCAAATAAAGCTGGAACTTCGTCTCAATACTTTAGAAATTGTTATGCTTCACAAATTGTTTACAGCTAACACTTACTTTGATAAATGTATTAAATAGATTCATTACAAAGTAGCAATTTTTCATACGTAGGAAAAAAAAATTGTCATGAGTATTATAATTGATTTTGTGTATTGCTAACTATAATTGTTATTACAAAAATTACCTTACTAAAATTTCAGGATTTATGAATTATTTTTCAAAATAAAATTATATTTTTGATACATTAGATATACAAAAAAAGCTCACAATAGTATATTATGCATAAAGCCTTCGTACTAGAGAATGGTCTTCAATACATTGCTTTTGGAGTTTGAAAGAAACTGATAGCACTTATAGACTCTCATATCGAAATAATTAAATACAATACTTTTGTTATAAAATATTTGGGTACATAAAATATTAATTTCCAATTAACGCAATACTTAAACCAACCTCTATTCATAATAATAGTTCGTAAAAAAAATGAATAATCGGTTTCATTATTTCTTTAGACAATTAATGGTGATCTCTTTATCATTTGGTAACAACCAACTATATGATAGATAAGTACGCATTCCTATCAGCACAATATTATACACAGTTAAATAGCACTTAAATCTCAAGTTAACTCCACATGAATTGCTATTAAAATTAAAATAAATCAAAAATGTTTAATAGACAAATTATAGCGAGACTACTAATGCACAGCTTTTACTTAATTTTCTAGAAAACGCTTACAAAACAATATACATAAGACTCCAATAAATATTTCTTTTCCAATTCACATTTCATTATTTGATGACTATATGTTATTTAATTGTTTTTATGTATATATGTCTGTGCCAATTATTCCGTGACAATAAATGGAAAACAAATTTAAAATTTAATTTAATCGACTAAATTCAGTGAATAAAAAACTACAGGCATAACGTAATAAAGCCCATGTCACTATTATTAAGAAGATTAGAATTAAATAAAATATATTGTATGACACCAGAAGCCTCTAACTCTTCGGAATAAATAATATTAAATGTGACTAACTAGAAGTGAAAATTCATGATATCAGCGTTAGGGATTCATCGACATTATAGCCACAATGAACGAATAGACTGTGGTTATCTAGCACAAATGAGGTGAATAACTAAGTGGTGTAAGTGCATCAAAATGTTATAGAAAATGTTCATCAAAATCATATTTTAACAATCACGGCTAGACCGCTGTGGTACAGGTGTTTAAAAATTAAATGACTGAAATCTCAGACTTCCAAGACTTATAAAATAGTTTATTTTACAAAGTGATTTTTTTGTATCGTGCAAACCTAATTCTATGGACTGGTTATCAAATGATGTTAAATTTTATCCCAAAATTCAATTAGCATTTAAACAAATACAGATACAACCACTGTTTATATTTTTTTATATAACATTGCTGGTTCAAAAGATGTTACTAACAAAAGATTTATAAAACATCTTTGTTTGGTGAAATAAACTTATAAAATCTGGTAACTAATAATGTTTTCAACGGAAGCCCTTTGCAGTTTTGAATATCCTATGGAAATGATAACAGTTATTTAAATTAAATTTAGGGACCATTAAGCTGCACTGATTTCGACCACCACTTTATTCTTTTGGAAAAATTGTTAGTTATGAAATCTAATTATAAAACGTCAGCTGACAAAACTGTTTTTTTTTTTAATTTTCATAATTTTTTCTTATGTTTCTGGTAAAATGAAAATAATATGTTTTTACTTTAAAGTACTATCTGATACTATCTGCTTTTAACTTTTTCGCATAATTTACATGTTGTAAAAGGTTATTGCTATATTTAAAGACTCCTATTTACTTTGTATAAAATGTTAATTTTTAAGTAAATGATAAAAAGTCTTACATACAATTTTTAATTTCCTATAGCAATAATTGACCACCTAGCTTTAGTGGGAGTTTAATATTAGTTTTTTTAATTTAAAAGTCTATACTTTATACGGTCTTCAAGAACAATTCAATTGTGAATTCATCGCTAATAAAAATTAAATAAAACAAAAAAAAACTTTCCTTCATGTCACCGTTAAAGCTTTCTTGTCACTGTTGTTACTTTTATCCATCAAGCGGCACTATATTTTCGAAACCATTCGATATAATGAAAGACAATGAGGGTGCAATAAAAAAGCACAAAGACAAAGATACACACGCATAAACCGTCACATGTGAATAGATTACACCATTATAATATTTTGCTTCATTGGCCATCCGGTTTCATAATTTGTTAGTAAATTGAAACAACACAATTTGTTACTATATTTTCGTATGTGATATCGGGGCCCCTTTATGTCTATATAATAACTAAATTTACAGTCAAATTTTTTCTGTTAATAAAGTAAGATTATTTTAAGAAATTTATCATATACTTCAATGTATTATTTATAATACTTGAAAGCAATCCTTGTTCGTATCCTGAGCCTTCATATATGTCATTACATATTATTAACCCTAAAAGATATTATAAGCAATTTCAATCTTGTATCTTATTTTATTTGACAGTAAAGGTTCATCATAAAGTGGACACTTTATTCCCTCTATACAGCAAATCATGATACTACTTCACAATTGATCTAAAGCAATGGGGAATTAAAGGGCTTCAGTACATATAATACGGGTATGCCTTTTCTGTAATTCGCTGTCAGAAAGGTTTTATCTCAAGGATATAGGATAAGTGTCACTTCATATCATTCATATCTTCTTGATTTAGCCTTGGATTTTCCTAGTCGCTCTTACATTTTTTTAAAAATATAATGAGGAATAAAAGTATGCATTTTGCGTATATAATTTGAACGCTTATGCCTTATTTTAAAGCAAGTAGTTGATGAAAATTTGTATTACCTTTATAAAACTATAATGGCTTTGTAAATGAACGTGTCTTAAAGTGACGACTTAAGTATTTAAGTCGACCGTTAACTAACGTCAAAACTTATAGAACCGAAGCAAAAACTATGCAAGATTGTATCGGACAGATCACTGAGCGAGTGGGCGTTACTGAGTTTAATTATATATTAAGAACTCTACATTAATACCAAACTAATTTGACATATAGTATTAACTTTAAACGTAAAAAAATAATATATCATTGACAATAATACATGCCGCATCCGAAACAAAATTTTGTTTATGTGATCCTTGTATAGAAAATCAAAATTTTTACAATATCACGAGGTGTTAATTTATTTGAAACCATTTTAATATAGAAATCCACTTTAACACATTCAAAACACAATGAAAGTGGAGGTACTCACAAATGTATTTAAGTCAACATATTTTAGTTCATGGGAGATTGCAATTAAGTGATCATTATCTTTTAAATAACTTCTAAATACTCTAATAGCAAGTTTTCTGTCCTTGCCGTTTATTTAATTTTCAACTAGAACAATTATTTAAAAATAAATTTTTCATGAGGTTTTTCCATAGATTTAACCTAATGTTATTACCACATTTAGTATGACAAAGGAAACATTATTAATTAACTAACTCAAATTAGTTCTTCTGGACACCTCTCGTGGTGAGAGGTTAAAGTTTCTTTTACGAACATAGAACCTTATAATTGGTCTAAGAGACTGAAAGAAAACCTCAGCTCAAAGTTTATCAAGTCAGCCAAGTCTATTACATGTCTTTACCACAACATCCTCAAAAGACGTTAAAGGATAACAGGACCAAATGAACGAAGCTTTGTGTAAAGCATTAGCTTATCAGACTATACATAAAATATGATTTTCCTACTCTATTATGCACTTAATCAATATTCAAGATAATAAATTGACGAAACGGACTGTAAATTGTATTTGAAATCCTTACTTGCCCTAATTACTCAAGTACAATTCCTTTTTATGAAAAAAAAACAACCGAAACTAAATAGTAACCCAAAAAATTACTTACCAAAAAGCATTGGTTATTTTGATTCAGTTAACCAAAAATTTAGTTATTGTTGTTGTTGTTGCAGACATTACGAAGTAAGGTACTAAATAAATAATTATTAAGTGGACACTTTATTCCCTCTATACAGCTGAAATCATAATACTACTTCACAATTGATCTAAAGCAATGGGGAATTAAAGGGCTTCAGTACATATAATACGGGTATGCCTTTTCTGTAATTCGCTGTCAGAAAGGTTTTATCTCAAGGATATAGGATAAGTGTCACTTCATATCATTCATATCTTCTTGATTTAGCCTTGGATTTTCCTAGTCGCTCTTACAATTTTTTTTTTTATATAATGAGGAATAAAAGTATGCATTTTGCGTATATAATTTGAACGCTTATGCCTTATTTTAAAGCAAGTAGTTGATGAAAATTTGTATTTCCTTTATAAAACTATAATGGCTTTGTAAATGAACGTGTCTTAAAGTGTCGACTTAAGTATTTAAGTCGACCGTTAACTAACGTCTAAACTTATAGAACCGAAGCAAAAACTACACAAGCTTGTATCGGACAGATCACTGAGCGAGTGGGCGTTACTGAGTTTAATTATATATTAAGAACTCTACGTTAATACCAAACTAATTTGACATATAGTATTAACTTTAAACGTAAAAAAAATAATATATCATCGACAATAATACATGCCGCATCCGAAACAAAATATTGTTTATGTGATCCTTGTATAGAAAATCAACATTTTTACAATATCACGAGGTGTTAATTTATTTGAAACCATTTTAATATAGAAATCCACTTTAACACATTAAAAACACAATGAAAGTGGAGGTACTCACAAATGTATTTAAGTCAACATATTTTAGTTCATGGGAGATTGCAATTAAGTGATCATTATCTTTTAAATAACTTCTAAATACTCTAATAGCAATTTTTCTTTCCTTGCCGTTTATTTAATTTTCAACTAGAACAATTATTTAAAAATAAATTTTTCATGAGGTTTTTCCATAGATTTAACCTAATGTTATTACCACATTTAGTATGACAAAGGAAACATTATTAATTAACTAACTCAAATTAGTTCTTCTGGACACCTCTCGTGGTGAGAGGTTAAAGTTTCTTTTACGAACATAGAACCTTATAATTGGTCTAAGAGACTGAAAGAAAACCTCAGCTCAAAGTTTATCAAGTTAGCCAAGTCTAGTACATGTCTTTACCACAACATCCTCAAAAGACGTTAAAGGATAACAGGACCAAATGAACGAAGCTTTGTGTAAAGCATTCGCTTATCAGACTATACATAAAATATGATTTTCCTACTCTATTATGCACTTAATCAATATTCAAGATAATAAATTGACGAAACGGACTGTAAATTGTATTTGAAATCCTTACTTGCCCTAATTACTCAAGTACAATTCCTTTTTATGAAAAAAAACAACCGAAACTAAATAGTAACCCAAAAAATTTCTTACCAAAAAGCATTGGTTATTTTGATTCAGTTAACCAGAAATTTAGTTATTGTTGTTGTTGTTGCAGACATTACGAAGTAAGGTACTAAATAAATAATTATTAAGTGGACACTTTATTCCCTCTATACAGCTGAAATCATGATACTACTTCACAATTGATCTAAAGCAATGGAGATTAAAAGGTTTAAGTACATATAATACAGGTATGATTTGTCTTTAATTCGCTGTCAGTCGAAAAATTTAATGGTCCCAGTAGGATTACTAAGATCTGTGCTAATGAACGTTGCATGGTTGAGCCACTATCTAAAGGATGAGGTCTGTATGTGTGTCACGGGTGCTGCGAAAATAAAGAGCTTGTGCCTGAATGTCTTAATCATGTAGAACCCAGAGAGGATTAATTAATTTTATTTTCTTTAAACTGTTTTGGCGGTTTGCTAATGTGATTTAATCTGTTGAAAAGTTTATTGTTGTACTGAAATACTCTATCTGTTGTTTTGGTGATTGTATCTTTAAAATGTTTCCTTTATACGCTGAAAGCTATTACGCTTTGTGCAAGGATAGATTGAAAGTTGTATCGGTTTGTCCTATTGAGCTGTTGAAAGCTGTCATGATTTGCTGAAAGCTCTAACGCTTTGCGGTGCTGTTATAGTGATAGCCCTCATGCTTTGCCTTGTGGTTGAAATCTGCTCGAAACATTTTGCTTGTATGCTTGTTGTATTAAAGTACTTCGATTTATGGTGGTCGTGTTATAAAGGTGCAACGTGAGAGCGTGTTGATGAGAATGGCCGTGTTAGAGATAGTAACTGATATCAACCTATAAAGTCATTCGTTTTATTAATTGGCAACTTGTTAAGCCTCTTTGAATGTTTGTAACTTCAAATTTTTACAATAGCTATCGACGTCACTAAAACTGTCAGTAGTCCATTAGTGCCTGCGCCGGGTGTGCCAACTGGTTTTTTAAAAGAAATTCCACATGTCGTTCTCTTACGACGAACACGGATTTTAAATCGCTCTCCTTGTGCGACATATGTATATAGGTTCAATGGTCATGTATTGCCGTATTTTTATAATTTTGTTAGTAGTCTTCAATATTATTTTTGTCCTGCTAAGAGATTTTATTGCCCATTTTAATTTAATTCTCTATTGCGATAACTAGTCCAGTAGTATGTCGTAATTTGGAATTAAATAGCTGCGTAGGTAATGGTATATTACTAAGTATAGGAGAAAATAGAAAAATTAAAATGTCATTGAAGTATTTTTTTGTATGTTTATTATTTTCTTAATTTGTTTTGTTTAAATACATTTATTATAATGATAGTAGCCGAATGGGTTACAGAGTTATGTTCAGGTTTTTCTATTAGTTTGTTCAGCATTACTTATTATTTTCTTAAACTTTTCTTATACGCTTATTATAATTATTGATTTTCTTGACGTACTTCTCTAAAAATGTTTTGCTTACTTAATAATTCCATATTTTTTTAAGGTTACTGCACTGTTTCTTTCGTCCCTACTCCAAAATTATAAACTTGGTCTTAGATATTTTCCGATTTGCTTTATGAAAATAATTAGGACTATTGTGAGAAATTGTTTTTGTCCTTTTTAATTTTCTTTTTCAAAACATTTGTTTTTGGTTAAAAAATATTTTATTTTAGGATTTAAAATGATGGCTAAACTTAAGAAATATGCATTTGGATTAAGGAAAGTAAGAGCAACTCAAAAATTACTGAACTGATTTGGATTAAATTTGATATGTCGATTGTGTGAAATCTAGACATTGATATGATTATTAAATTTAAATTTATATTATCATTATATGATATTAGGACCAGACCAGACATATTTCTGTATTCGCGTATTTTAAAGCGCGTTGTTTTAAAAGAGCCTATGGGTTCTTAGCAAACCAACATCTTTAAAGACCATGCCATCAAGGTCCACAAGTGTTACAAGATGACCAACGAAGTCACTAAGAATGGGTTTGTCGTAACTTTGTGCACGGTAGAAGTGGGAGCGAGAGGTTTCACAGTTAAATCTCTCTACAGCCTACTGAAAGACTTACGCTTGTCCTGGACTAACATCAATTCATTCTTAGAACATACTTCCACGGCAAGCCTAGTAGGTTTGTTTCAAATTTGGTTTGGTAGAGAGAGGATCTTGGACGGTGGAGGTGAGAGTTTAAGGCGCGTTAGATAGGGGGCCTTTAAATTTGCACCTGGGTTGCTTTTCCCAGGCAATGTTACAGCTCCTTCCCCTGCAACGCGATGGACCCGCCACTCGAACGGTGAATCCATAGAATGCTGAGGAGTTTCGTCTCATCCATCACCAGATCCTGGTTTCCTTATAAGAACACCTTTGATAATTCACTTTAAAAAAGTTGCAAAAACGGTTCATAAAGGACATGATTATCAGCGAACATAAAAAAAACATATATGGTCACATTGAGAATCCTCGTTTTTCATTAATGAAAATATTAAACCATTGCTATAGAAAAGTTTGCAGTCAATAATAATCCAGGTACGTGAGTATTTTTCTTTTATTTTTTGTATTTAATGAATATTTATTGAATATTTTTAATAAAAAATTTGTTGCACCTCTAAGAATAAGTTCTATGTCTCCTAGAGCCTAATTAATTTCTAATCTTTTCATTGTTATCACCCTATCCCGATTTATATAACAAAACATTTACATGTTATAACTTTAATAATAGCATTTTTGTATAAACCTGAATATAAATGCGTCCTAACATCACAGCTAATGAGAAGCTGTAAGACGGCGATATTAAATTATTATTTAACAGCATTAAATTAAATAAGCTTTTTCAACGATTTACCTTAAAATTTATCATAGTGCAATCGCGTTTATTATTACGCAACAAGAAATCGCGATTGAATGCCATTTTACGAATACATACAATAAACGTGTTTGGGTTAATGTTGCTGAATTATATAGGCAATAATGAAATACGTTGTCCTTTTATGGTCCATACTTACATTATTGAAAATCACACATAATGTTGAAAAATTCAGATGCAATAATAATATGTATTGGAAAAATTGCATGTAATTAGTTAAACATGAAATATTGTTTATATTCTTGCACATAAATCACTCTTTAATTTATCAACGATAATTCAAAATAGATTTTGTGATGAATTTCAGCCAGTCGTTCACATTCAAAATGAATTAATAACAATATCCATGAGGCATAGACTGTAAGACCATTGATTGGAGGATTTGTTCATCAAATTGGAAATTTAATTAACAGTTAATCTCGATTTCTATTTTTAATATAAGTAAGTTCGTATAAATTGTTCATCTAAATTTGGATAAACTTCCAATTTTGCAAACATCTATAGTTACAGCTGTTGTAATCAATTTTATTGTTCAAGAATTTTCATGTTAACGGATTAAGTGACAAGAGAAAATATATTGTAAAAATTTCTTCATATATGAGATTTTTCCAAGGACATAAATGTGTCCCTCAGTTAGTCTTGTTATTTGTCATCTTCCACCAACGATTTCTTAATTTCCGCTCGCAATTGACATTGGACAAACAAAGAGGGGCATCGTTATGAGGGTTACAAAACATATCTTAATAACACAAAATAGGCGGTCATCGAAGTTAGCACACAGTGAACAAAACATGCCATTACATCCGGTTTGACAAACCATGTGGTTTGTAGGTTTAACCCCGCTTGTGAACACGGTGATTAATCCGCGAGGCTATTAAAAATAAAAGGATCCTAAATTCAAAACTAAAGATGGCTGGTACTTATCTAACAACTAGAATACCTTCGTCAAAAATATTAAATCCCATGTTCGGAGGCACCACTACCAAACCTAAAGATACAGCTGGTGCAAATTCCTCAGCTGTAGATGATAAAGATCAAGACTATATATAAATAACAAGACTGACTAACAGACACTTTTATCTTTCCTTAACGTGACCAACGTTTGTTATAAAGTAACCAAAACGTCTGGTAAAATGTAAAGTATAACATTAGAATATAAAATACAATAGTTTCAGTTGAAGAATCCTTACCATGAAATTTTAAAATACCACCAACATAATCTGTCTCAACATCGATTATGTTATAAAATGATAAAGTAAAGGAAACTCATACAATTTATATTCTATATTTTCTGGGAGGGTTTACTAACAGATTGTACTGTAAAAAAGCTTGATCCCTGAGATCTTAACTGCGTTAAAAAATATCTCCTTAAAAAAACTGGGCCCATTAAACAAAAGCGGTACATTAATTGGGATAACTGACTGTGAGTCTATCGATTACACACTATTTCTTACTTTATATATTGGGGGGAAAGCGGCTATACTAGCAGAAAAAAGTGCCACTGATTAAGTTATTTGATTGATTTATATTGTGGTCAAGATCTTTAGTAAAAATGTTATATGAAATAAACACCGTTCCCAAAAGCGATACTTATGTATAATTTTTTAAAAGATTTTTATAAGGATTTCTTATCACATTTTTATTAGCTTTTTATTAGCTTCAAATGTATGTTTGTATGTATGTTTGTAACCGACTTCTTTGGGCGCGATTTTGAGCCACTTTAAACGGCCAGATTTCGTTCAAACTTCATAGATTTATCGAGTTTAAATTTATTAAAATTTATTTTCTATTTTTTAGTTCGGTTTTCTATAAAAAGCGTGTTTTTTAGTTTTTTTAAACTATTATTTTTATATTTAATTTAACAACTGCTGTAAGTTATTGCATTTCAAAAGTTGTCATTTATTTTATAAAGCTTAAATTCCTCTTCTATTTCCATTAATATCTTTATTTAATGCTGTGTGTTTTTTACATTAATTGAAAATTATATGACTCATCATGCCCCTTGGGTTTTGTGCTGGTTAACAATTCACTATTATATTACTCTTCGTGAGTCTGTAGAGTGCAACATATTATGACGTAGATAATCATTGCTTAATGGACCTCCTTTTTAATAAAATATCTTACTGAATTTCTAACACAGAAGCGTTATTTAGATTTCTTCTTTTCACAAGACTGTGTGTCCTACACGCATTGTATTACTAATGTTCATTCACAACATATTATTGCAATTAACATTCCATATCTGTTGTAAATATAACGTATTTATGAAATAACTTTACAAATATTCATAAAAACGTGAAAGAATTCTGTTACATATATAAATCATATTAAATTCAACCAAGAAGCTTTTTGCGAAAGCAGGTCATATAAAAAAAAAATCACACTGTATACTGGCATACCTATATCTTTGTGCACAGTTCGTATTTTTAAAAGCTATTACAATATTAATGCATTATTATTAAATTCACGTTTAATGTTATTGGTATGTCATCAATCGTGCATTAATCATACTTCCTAAATAAGTACGTTTCAAGATCATCATCAAGAATAGAGGTATTTTAATGATCAGAGCTCAATATTAAAGTGACAAGATAATGTCAAGTGGTGGTACGTGAGTGAATTATTTAAGCACTAATTAGAATGAACATAAATGAGATCTAAGATTTTCGCGAGTATTCATTTAAATGAAACTAGTATTATTCGGATTTACTACGCGGATTTTATTATTTAAAAACTACATAATCCCGACGTTTCGGTTACTTTGCAGCAACCGTGATCACGGGCAGACGAGGTGTGAATGTCTGTCAGTTGGTCCTTGTTATTTATCATCTACCGCCATCGATTTCTTAATTTTCTGGCGTACCGCTCTGGATGCCGGCAGAATGCGCTCACGGTGTCTTGAGGTCCTGCGGTGTGGTTTCGGACATGGGATTTTATATTTTTAAGAACGGGGTCCCAGGTGTTTGATAGATTCCAGCCATCTTCTCTATTGAAATTGGGATGTTTTTTAATTTCAATAGCCTCGCGAATTAATCTCGGTATATACCTGTCTTCTCGAGCGAGGATTTGAGGTTTATCAAGATTAAGTTTTGAACTAAATAAATAAATTCAGTTCAAAACTTAATCTTGATATCAAATCACTCGTACCATCGTGTGCAAAACCTCCAAAATTGTATGGGTTACCTAAAATCCATAAACAAGATGTTCCATTACGCCCAATAGTAAGCCAGATTGACTCACCAACTTATAAACTGGCTAAATTTCTTTCAAAGATATTATCACCACTCCGGGGCCACACAAAGTCTTTTGTTAAGGATTCCTACCAATTTGTCAAAGATTTAAAACACCTAAAATTAAGCGACAATGACAGTATGGTCAGTTTCGATGTACAGTCATTATTCACTAGTATACCTGTTCTTGACTGCATTGAGATTGTAAAAGGTAAGTTAAAGGATAACAATATGCCTATAGAATATGCAGAACTATTAAAGCATTGCCTAACATCTGGCTACCTCATGTGGAAGGATGAATTCTACATACAAGTAGATGGAGTTGCAATGGGTTCGCCGGTTTCCCCCGTTGTCGCTGACATATTCATGGAAGACTTCGAGGTGCGAGCCCTTTGCTCTCCTCCTATAAGACCTTTAATATATAAACGGTATGTAGATGACACTTTCACAATATTAAATAAAAATAAAACATCTACTTTTCTGAACCATCTTAATTCTATCAATAGTAAGATTCAGTTTACTATAGAATTGGAGGCAAATAATTCTTTAGCTTTCCTTGATATACTTGTCGTTAGGAATCCTGACAATACTTTGGGACATACTGTTTATAGGAAACCCACACACACGGACAGGTACCTCAACGGTAACTCGCACCACCACCCTATACAGTTAGCTACCGTTGGCAAATCTTTGTTACAGAGAGCCCAACACCTTTGTGATGCTGACCACCTAGAGGCCGAGCTGCAGCATGTAAAACATGCTCTCACCATCAACAACCTGCCCGTGCCTCGCCAGCATCACAAGAACCACCTGAAGCCACCCACAGTTGAACGACAACCTGCGATACTACCATATGTGAAGGGAGTTACTGACAGAATAGGCAACATCTTGAAGAAGGTTTCCATTAAAACTATTTACAAACCACATAAGAAAGTGAGCCAATTCTTGAGACCAATCAAGAGTAACATTCCTTTACAACAACCGGGTGTATACAAACTCGACTGTGACTGTGGCTTGTCATACATTGGACAGACGAAGAGGAGCATCGGTACAAGGGTTAAGGAACACATCTCAGACATCAAAAACAGGCGCGCGTCGAAGTCAGCAGTGTGTGAACACACAATGGACAAACCAGGCCACTACATTCGTTTTGATAAACCTCAAATCCTCGCTCGAGAAGACAGGTATATACCGAGATTAATTCGCGAGGCTATTGAAATTAAAAAACATCCCAATTTCAATAGAGAAGATGGCTGGAATCTATCAAACACCTGGGACCCCGTTCTTAAAAATATAAAATCCCATGTCCGAAACCACACCGCAGGACCTCAAGACACCGTGAGCGCATTCTGCCGGCATCCAGAGCGGTACGCCAGAAAATTAAGAAATCGATGGCGGTAGATGATAAATAACAAGGACCAACTGACAGACATTCACACCTCGTCTGCCCGTGATCACGGTTGCTGCAAAGTAACCGAAACGTCGGGATTATGTAGTTTTTAAATAATAAAATCCGCGTAGTAAATCCGAATAATACTAGTTTCATTTAAATGAACATAAATGTACTTCCACATTAGCATTAGATCTTATAAACGTTTCGGATAGTCACCTTTAGTTTCTATATGTTCTGGTAATTTTTTTAATTTTAATTTGTCATTAGGTGATTGGAACTAAAATAAAAAATATACAAACATGTAAGATTTAAATTTTTAATGACAATAAAAACCTGAATATTGGATGGTATTATTTTCTAAAATAAATATTTCTATGTTAAAGGAAAATACATTTTAAATTTTGATTCTGTTGAGAACGTAAGTATATCTTTATAATTTTATCTCCGTAACTCCTCCCGATCCCAATATGAAAAGTCTCACCAGACAAACAAACAACAAAACGATGAGCGGAGTAAAATTACAGACAAAAAAATATCTTTTACGGAAGAATGAAGATATTTATATATATACTCATAACTCCTTTCTTGTTTGTTTTAATAGTTTAATAGTTACATAACTGATTAATCAACTCTTATTAAATGATTATGTCTGCAGCGCCAATTTTATACTTTAAAGCATTTTTTTTTTCAAATAATAAAAAATAACAACAATATTGATTTCGTTATTTTTATTCTTTCATCTAAGAAAACTATTAATAATGTAAATTAAGAGTGTAATTTTGATTTAAACGGTTGTAGTGAGTTAATTGCCATGCAAATTGTAGTGGTCAACCGCAATATGGTGTGATGTAAATTACTTGTTTGTTTGTAACTGTTGAAGACTCTCCCAGAAACTTTGTATGACTCTATGGCACTTCAATCAACATTCAAACTAAAACTTCGCAAACTCTAAATAACATATTAAATTATTACTAATATACTTACATTTAAAATTATAACTTACTATCCAAAGACCAGGAGGTAAAGACAAATATTTTCGGTACATTTGAAACCTAATGAAGTATTCAAAGCACAGACCTTTAAATAAATTAAATTGAATTGTCTAATTTACTAAACTTATAAACAATTATTTTATCTGTACTTAAATTGTTCATTAATTTGTATAAACCCAATAAACCTTTACTAAGTACAAAAATAAATTAATACGACACTAAAGTTCACACACGACCACTGAGACTAAAAAAAATTATTAGGTTAAACTTTATAAATAAACAATATGAAGTAGAAAAGTACATTTAAGTAAAAGAAAAATTTACCAGTATTCATCATGTAGGATTGCATATTGTACGTAATACGGGTAAAACATATTAAAAGTAAAGGAAACATATACAGTCAAAAAATATTAATGAAAAAACTGATAAATAACAAGTAAACACACATACATATGTATTGATGAGTAATGACAACTGCATTGTAGTAATAGGTCCTTACGACGCACTTCACAACAGTTATAAACGAAGGACATCTAAGATTTATGTTTGTACACATTTAAATCAAATTAAGTTTTTGGTATACTACGAGTTTTTCACTATTTTAAAGTGTTCACGAGATAAGAGATACTTTCATCTCGTCTGCCCGTGATCGCAATTGTTTTCAAGGAAGCGAAGTACGGGATCGTGTGAATATAGAATAATAAAAAGCGTAGTATCCGAAATTAGTTTCATTTAGTTTTAAATGAAATTGGTTAATGAATTGGAAAATGCAAGTTAAGTGTAACATTGTGTTAAAAGTAATATCCTTATTACACAATACATAAAAAAAATTACGTAATCAGTTTTAGTGTCACTTGATTTTTTGAGCCAAGGGCAAGCTGAGAAAATAAAAACATTCAATAATAAAAACTATTAAAGAAAACTAATGTATTCTTATCTAATAAAGTGATAACAGGAGTCCTGCATAATCAATCTTTAAAATAAATTAAATCCTTATCTATTCTATCTTCTCAAAAGACAAAATAGAAGCAGTGTGTAATAGGGAAGCCGGCTCACTTTACGGTTGTCGGTCGTGGGGTGACATCGATCAAGAATTTTGGTGATAATATTATGTTAGCAATTAGGTTTAAGGCTATTTTTAGGATATTACTCTGTAAGTAATTTAATGGTCCTTATGCTGGGGTTTACAGTTCATTATTTTATTCCTTAATTTACCGTTTTATATTTGTTCATTTTAATTAAAAACTTATTGTCAAATATTGTTATTTTCTTTTAAAAAATTCGAAGCGAATTTCAAAATGTTATCATTAACTGTAGCGTAGTTCATAACGAATAAGAACATGGAATATACTATATAAACTAAATAAACCTTTTGTTTTTCTATGTCGAAGTATAAGCGCGTAGGTAACAATTCTCACTTTATGAATAAAGACAAATATTATCATTAACAAATTTATTACTGTTGTATTACTTAATTAAGCAATATTTAATACAAGACACTGTGTAAAAACCTTTGTTTTCGCTTTACTGAAGCATTATATTTATGTAGCTATTAACGTTAAACCGCTGTAAACCATTTACTTAATCTTAAGACTACTAGAAGATATTAAAGAAATAGTCCGATTGAAATTTACAAACATACGCGGTAAAGACAAATCAAAATAACATTTTTTTAAATAACTATTTTGAATAGAAGGTAATGTATTGTATTTTCGATTCAAATCCTAGGCAATCATAATTAAAAGACCCAATGGCAGTTGTCAAATCAATGAATCGAGAGCCTCCAACCAAACAAGTCAATTAAATGTCTGTTTAAAGAGATATTTGTTATTGCGATTAATCTCTCGGGGCTCAGGCCAATATTGAATTCATTTGTCTCGCTTCTGAATATTATTCTGTTCGGAAATATGTTACTTATTATACATGTTCATAGACTTAACAATGGAAAGTCTTTAATATGAAACGAGCCTTATAAATTATAAACTAACAATAATAAGGGGTTTTTACATCCCTGCTACTTTTGCTCAAAATTATATAAGCGAGAATTCACTTATTTGCAGCTTTTATTGAAATTTCCAAACGCAGATCCTTTAAATTTTTTATTTCATCCTTTAAACATTACCGTTCAGTTAAGCCCTAGGAACAATACACTTCCCTATACCAATTACCTTTAAACAAAATATTCAGTAAGAATTTCCAGAAGTTTTTGTAACCTAAATATTCATGACCATCTCTGAAAAATTTTGCTATGTAAGCTTATTCTTGGATAATGTAAGATCAATTATACAAACTTTTCATCAAAATAAGCTACTAGATCCAGCCAATAATTAAATTTTACAATTTGCCGAACCATTTTACCGATCGTCTATTAGCCTATGAATCTTGTTAAATCATTTGTAATCGGAACGAAGAGCTGAAATTACGTACAAAATAAATCGAATCGCTTTTGAAATGTTAGCTTGTAAGTTGGGAAGAATTTTTATTATATTTGGATTTTTTCATACCTTCTAAATCAACTGTTGGAAACTTATTAGGGTCACAATAATATGCGTAGTATTATTACCGGTCAATAGACCACTACTCAATATAAAATTAAAAATTATACATTGTGTACAATTTCTTCTATACATAAGCATTTCAAACTCAAAAATATAGAAATTAAAAAAAATACATAAACACGAAACATAAAGTAGAAGATTAAAAGACATAAATGAAAATATATCTTCCACATTTTACTGGCAAATATTATTATTTGAATATTTACACCTTACCTAAATCGCAACCGTTATCAAGGGCAGACGAAATGAAAGTATCATTCAATAAGTGTTGTTCTTCACCTAACACCAAAGATTTTACAAATTTCTTGTGTACTGCTCCGAAAACCCGTTATCTTGAATCATGCTCTTCAAGTCTTCTGGGGTGGTCACAGACATACGATATTATATTTTTGAAGAGGGGATCCCAGGTGTTAGACTAGTGCCAGCCGTCTTCTCTATTTAAATTAGGATGTTTTTTTAATTTCGATGGCCTTGAAGATTAATGTCGATATATACTAGTTTTCACAAGCGAGGATCTGACCTGCTCCACCCGCTTGTTGTAAAGAAAGGATGCTCCTAATTAATCCAAACAATTTTCCTGCCTTTTTATTCGACGCACTTATTGTTTTAATTAACACATTCTGCAAGATGCTAGCTTCTTTGTGAGTAGCTTCCATCCCAAGTAATATAGCAATTTAGTGGGCAGCTGCTGGCTTGCGATGATTTTTGGCATGCTGGCGAAACCCAAGTAGATTTTCGGTAGTAATAGCATACTTCACATACTACTGCTCATTCTCTAGATATTCAGGATAACAAAACTGCTGAGCCTTTTAAAACAAAGATTTGCCAACGATATTGAGCCGACTAAGTTTGTGGAACGACTTCTCATTGAGATAGCTTACTCTGGTTGTGGATTTCTTTATAAACTGCAAGTCCCAACGCAAAATATATTCCTTATGACAATCATGCCAAGAAAAGCTTTAGAATTGTTTGTAAGGCAGATATTTCACTAACAAGTTCCCATACCCACAGCATTCGCATGGTACACTTTGCTCAAAACTATCACTCCTATATATTCATGATTTAATATAAAAAATTTACTTTTTAACAACACGTATACCGTAACCAAGAAATATATAGAATTATAAGCATGGAAAAATAACATAAGTATTTTAGTATTCTTAAGATAAAATGTTATTGTCCTACTGATGACATTGAAGTCGGTAAAAAAGCCCAGAGTCACTATCACTTTCACAGAACTAAACTCAATACTTTAATAAATTATATTAAATCTACCTAACATTAGATGACAACAAAAGATTCAGTTTGTAATATAACGACGATGTATGCAAATCTGTAATGAAAATGGCTTCAGAATAAAAACGTAATACGTAATAAGTTCAATTAATTTCCTGTTGATTTAGGATGTACAACAGAAATACTATTTAATTTAGAGTAATAAGGCAACTTAACATATTTTGAAACGAGTTTTAAGTGTGTAACTATCTCCATAAATAAGTCAATGAAGAACATTCTAAGATAAAAGTTGGAAGTTTACTTGATACTGGCTAACCACGCGTGTTATAAATTTTATTTTTTATTTCATATCCACTATAACAGCTTTCATTTTATATTTTAAAAGAAATTTTTAGTTTATAAAAGCTACACAAATTTTAGTCGAGTATTCAAACACATTCTACATTTCTGCTTCGTTTAAATTCTCATGAGAGTAAACAAAATAGTTAATATGCTAGTCTTTACGACTATGTATGTACATATTTACGACTATATATGTACATATGTAAGTATGTTTTCAAAACAACAAATCATATTAAGTAGTTAACTTAAACTATTACGCAGAAATAAACTGACTAATAATATACTTGAAAGAGAAAAAAGTATATAAATAAACAAGGAAAAAAATACATCCATGTCTATTAAATTACAGTTATTTTTCAAATAGTTCTAAGTTATTTATTTCCTGTATCATAATTTTTGTATATGAATTTAGAAGCGTCCAAATTCTTCTAGTTAAAGTACGTAACATTAAACAAAAATATTTGTCATAAGTTAAGGAACTATAAAATGTATACAGCACTTTATTGAGAGCACATTAAAATGTTGCATTGTAACTTATTTATTATGTACAAAGAGTTAGAAACTTAAAGTTTAGATATTTAAAAAAAACTATTTAAACAAATAATAATACTTAATAGCAGTCTGTTATTCTTACGTTCAAAATAGTACAGGTAATTGTTACCTACAATCTTATTATATAATAAAATCTTGGGTAAAGGTAATAATTAGAGAGTTGACTTAAACTGGTACCCTTTTTAGCTCTATTATACTTTGAAAATAATTACCATCGTAGGGGAATCATCATTATGTTTCCATGACGCTGATCCAACCTGTTCTATCTAAGTTTCAATATTAGGAATCGGGTTTAGACTATCTCTAAAAGAATCTAATCATTTTCTGAGGCATGAAATTTGTGGAAATATTAAATTTTTAGTTTATTATAATTTTTCATTCAGCCCATATATATAAATTTGTGTGTTTATATAAATAATATAATAAAATATATATATGTCGGTGCACAGTGAAAACAGTTCCAAAACATTGTATCATAATTTAATAGTAGGTACTTGACACGTTAATGTGTTATTGACGTAGGTCTCTCAGTCTATAGACGAATTAAGTAACACTTGCCCGCCGAGTGAGCTGTCTGACACAAGCTTATAGTTTTTGCTTTGCGTTTAAGGGTCTTGACTTTACAAACGGTCGACGAAATACTTAAGGTGTGAATACATAAACTATTGAAGGCATTCAATTTTATATTTACAAATTTAGCCAATTAGAAATTTTTGCAAAAAAATACATTACTTCCAAATAGGCTAGATAGAATGAAATATAGTTAAACAGTTTCAAAATCGTTAATAAAGCACACTTACACCGTAAAAAGTGAAGCAAACTTCAGTAAATAAAATTTTAAAACGCAAATAATCTAATAAACTAGCATATTTGATACCAAAACCATAACAAAATATAAGAAAAATGAAACTTATGTCACAACATCATTAAATTTAAACCTATTTAGATAGTTTTCTGTCGGCGCCAAAGCGGATCGCCTGATATGAACCTCGTGAGCCTCGACATTTTCCGACGCATCACGCTTTTTGGAATTATTTAATTTGCTTGTTCGAAGCCGACTAAATGTGATCTAAGTAAAAAAAAAGTTCTTAGCAGTAAGGTACAACAGTTTAACAAAAAATACATAAATATTTACATTCCACTTTCTTCGGCAATGTAATATTTTGTATTTTTTAGTTGTTTTTCATAAATTTCACATATTACAAATAACATCTATACTTATTTAGTGTTTAAAACATCTTACAAGATAGCAATTTTATACAGACAGATAGCAATTTCATCAAAACAGTTAAGACTTAAAAAAAAATAAGAATTTTTTTATGTTATTTTTTATAACTTTTTAAAAGAAGTAATTTATATTATTATATACTTTTCACACTAAGGAAGTTTCTACAGTTATGTGGATGTTGGTTTTTTTTTTATTCACAACAGTGTTATATGATTTCCTGCTATAGCACTTTAGTTACTAAACAGATTTTATTAATTACCTCTTCAATAAATCTCATATATAAAACAAGGTATGAATGCTTATATGTAATTTATTTTATTATTAATTTTTACGTGAATTGTTCGATATCCCTGGAAACATTTCTCAAATATTATACTATTTTTCATTAAATCAAAATAATAACCATTTAACTCAAAAAATTTAATTGACTTAAAATAATTTTTTCATATAACAATATGTCATTCAATAAAATGTATCTAAAACATGATGTTTCAAGAGCAACGTCGAGCTAAATACGTATACGTATTGAAATACTAATGTATCGAATATATTTGAATTATTTGAGCTGAGTTTGTTAAATTTATCTTTTCGTTATATATATATCAAATCAAGAGAGGTTACATGAGAACTGTTCAATACTATAAGATAGTAAATAAATATCAAACTACAGCCTAGATTTTTTCTACAAAAGCTATATTTGTCAGTAAAGGCTTTAAAATTTTATTTTTACAGTATTAAGTTTTATAAAATACAGTATTCAGACATAAAATCTCCGACAAATAACCCTATGTGAATAGGTAACTAGACACATAATAACAGAAAAAATACTTTACATCGGAATCCTGTAATCTGATCACTCCAAATGTAGTCTAGACAGTTTTTGTTATGGGACAGCAATGTACGATTTATAAATATAATAAACTTTTAGTAGAATTTGGAGCAAAGGTCCAAAGCTACTCAGCAATATATCTGTAGAAGCTATATCCCTCCGGGCGACATACAAACATATTTTTTAACTTCTATTTGACGTGTTAATGAAAGACTAGATTACGTATTATCAAAAATAGCATGATTATATATTTTTTTAATTTGACCGTTTTTTTCATGTTAAGAAAAATATTTCATTAACACATGAAATATTATTACAAGTTTTTTGAAAACTATGTTAAGAAGAACTTGATATCAGCATCACAGATCAACATCAACTTTTTATATACTGTCACGTATAAAACTTAATTATTTTATAAAGAATTAATCACTACTGCGGCATACAAGAAAAAGTAATTTGTTCTTAATCGACTGTAACCTATTACGTGGCTTATAATGAGATTCTACATTTCATATATACGAATTTAAGATTTCGATTTTCTTCCTATATATCTTTAAAATGTGTGTTAAATTATGATTACAGTTGTTATTATGACTTAAATTTTATTTCCTTTCACATTTTTTTAAGCGTTATTACATATTCACTTACTTCCAACATTTATTTTGTGGGTCACAACTAATTATAACCAATAATTATATATTTCGACTTGCTCTGAGAACGTGATACGTAATAATAATAACTAATAAAATAAAAATAAATAAATAATAAATAAAATAAAAACACATCTCGTCTGCCCGTGATCACGGTTGTTGAAAAGTAGCCGAAACGTCGGGATTATGTAGTTTTAAAATAATAAAATCCGCGTAGTATATCCGAAAATATATTAGTTTTATTTAAATAATAACTAATAGTTTTATTTGTCAACTCATTTACAAAAAATTCATCCATTGAAATTAATTATTTACTATCAGATAATATCTTATAATACGTATCATTCGCGTTTCCTAACCAATGTAATTTCATACCTGTTATTAATATTTTATACGTTAAAAGCCTTCATCAATTGAACAGAGTAAGCGTGCCTTGTAATACATAATGTGTACCCAAAATTTTGTTGTATCACAACATCAAAGGTTTGAGAATAAATTCTCGTTAATTTCATACACCTGAAACACAAACTAAAAGTTTTTGAAACGCTTCCTCTCAGCCGTTGTTTGAGTTAGGATATGTATTCAATAACTTTTTTTATTATTAAATAACTAAATTAACAATCTCGTCTATTACGTGGGAATTGTAACTCCTTTGACATTTCACAGGCTAAATTACTATGAAAATATCGGTCTATTAAAAGAATTCTATTAATACAATTGAAATGATGAGATCACATACATTTATAATAATAAAACGTTGAAACATAATATATATATATATATATATACATATAAAAAAGAATGATAATACCAGCTATTATACAAGCTATTATATACAAATATGCTTACAATCGTACGACGGAACATACGAACATTAATTAATATATATCCTAAACAAAAAAAAACAGTTTGATAAATTTAAAGAGTTTTATTTTTAAGTGAAGTAATTGAGATCACGTCATTTGCCTTTATTTAACGTTCTTTTAAAGTAATTAAATTATCAACAATGCTATTTACTATTTTTTTTATACCTATGTTCGAACTGTATGTGTAGGGAGAGATTTCAATATATTAATGTTGTGTAAGCTATTGAAATATAAATAACCGCAAGGTTTTGGTTTCTTATCTTTAAAAATTATAGTTCAATTTCCTAGTATGGAAATATCAATATAAATCGTCGCCTTGTATCAGCATATTGCTTTAGACGAAAAAAAGTCAGTGTCACTTCTACTATACATGAATGTTAAATTTAATTATGAAGACGAGAACATGCGAGCTATTTTTATCATTTCTATTACAATCGTTACACCAATAGAATAATTACCAATTGATCTATCTAATAACGAAATAATAAACAATGAGATTTCACTTAGAAATAAACTAAAGTTCAAAACATACACTTGATTTTCTTTTATAAACTTACAACTTAACTCCTCCACATTAAAAACATCAAAAATTTTATAACATCAATATACATATAAAGTTATTTTTTTAATCGTTCTCACATTTCATTTAATATCTTAGTAATATTTTATCTATTTCATACAACAAATAGAATCAAGCTTTCATATTACAGCTTAAAATCTGCAAGCATAAAACGAAATATACAGCCAGTAATTTATAATCAATCCGATATGCCGTTACTCATGGCTTTAACGATCGTATTCTGTGGTCAGCCGCAGCAACGGCTCTACGATTAATTCGATTCACTAATTGACGGAGTAATGCTTACCAAATATAATGCCAACTATACAACTGCGGCTGTAATCGACTCAATTTAAATCATATATCTATGAGGTTAGAGTACTTATTACATGTGTGAACAGTGTTTTAATCTCGCAATAACATATTTCCTTGTATTACGTTAATCTATAGCGATTACATTTTCGTAGATATTTTGTCACGAGACGTTTCTATTCATCTATTCTTAGTTGCATCATACACTTACCTATATTTTTTTAGTCTCCTTATAAGATAACAAAACTATAAATATTGTTAATTTTTACTAAGTTAATTAAAAGATGCTGGTGAGATAATCCTGAGCCGTGACCAACTTCATTGCAGTGATAAATATCTTATGAAAGACGATTAAACGACAGTCAAGTCTAGACTGAGACCGATTAATTGATTTCAATGGCTACTTATGAGTTTTAATTTTATATTATTTATTTCTCTTTAATCGGAGGCTTAAAATATAAAAAAGCTCTTACTATTAATTTGACTGCACTTTATCTCATCGATAAGAGTAAAATCGAGCGAACGTGTTTCAGCCTACATTTTAAGTCATTCTAAAAGACCAAAATAAAAGAATACTGAATTAAAAATAACAAATGCTTTCACAGAAAGTGAAGCGGAACTGAATGATTGCATCCCAACGCATAATTACAACTCGTTTAGAGGTTTACTGGAAACTCTCAAAATAATGTGGTCATTTTCTCTGCTAATAATATGTTTAGAATATTAATTCTTTAAAATATATCAGAAGTAAATTAAGTGCAGTCTCAACGTAGAACCAGCAAGTTATAATTACTCGTAGCTCAATGAACCTTATAACAACTAAAAATGCTGTAAATAGGTTTCTTATTATTATATATTGAAATAATAATAAATTAATTTGAACCAGAAAATATTGATGATGTAGGTTATTTATGTTACAGAATTTTTACGAGAAGTTACTCTTAAATAAAACTAGTATTATTCGGATTTACTACGCGGATTTTTATTATTTAAAAAATACATAATCTTTAGTTACTCTTTACCCTTTGAACTAAAAACGGAATTCTTAATAAAAGTATGTTTATTTATATATGTATTTACATATATTTTGGCAGTTAAATAATACCACAGACTGGATTACTTTAATTAAAAAAATTCAAAAGTGTAATAGTTTCTCATAACAAATAATAATGAACACATACATTATTATTTGTTACGTGAAACTTCACTTTAAAACCAAATTAAAAGTTACACTGACATTCTATGCAGTACCATAATTGCAATGTCCACAAAATTGCATTCACTGCTTGTGTATTGTATAAATCCCAATGCACAGTTGTAGACGTGTTCCGTGTCAGCAAGTTTGAACGTGAATAAAAACTTAATTTACTCCTTGAAAGAACAAACAACATGTCTTGTATGTTAACATATTAGATTTCTGTATCGTAAGAACATATATAAAAAAAATCTCACTACGTCTTTGATAAAAGCGTAACAGAAATAATGTAACAGGAAATTCCAGGCACATTGAAATAAAACTTATGTTTTACTAACACGGACACTAGTCGAGATTGAAAATACATTTTGGTGATCATGACTGCTGCAAACTAATCGAAACGTCGGGACTATGTAGTTTAAAATAATAGAATAGAAAAGGCGTAGTAAATCGTAAATTATTTGTTATATTTGAAGGAATGCTCGCGAAAATCTTAGATCTCATTATGACACTGAAATGGGCAATGTAAAATAAAGTATTCATTATTCACTATAGCTATCTTACTATTTAAAATAAAAAATCTATTCCTTGTACGCAAAACAATAAATAAATTAGTTATGCAAATAAAATTAATCGTTTAATCTACTAAGATACTATTGGCCATCAGAAAAACTTCTTACAAAAGTGTATTTCTAAGCAACAAAAAATATTCCACTCCAAAATAAACTTTAAAAGAGAAAACAAGACTAATCGTATATAAAATTTTTGCGCTCGTATTTTAGGGTAACGTTCTGTTCAACTTTTACTTTTGGAAAAATGTAAACATTTTATACAAAAGCCTTTAAAACTATTATTGTGTGCTTTTCTACATTTTGTTTGACTTATTTATTTTATTTTTAACACATAAGTATAGTATATAATATATTAATATATCAAATTTTTACATGTACTGCCTTCACAAATATCTTACTGAGATAGTAATTAATGTTCATAGCTATGTATACCAAATATATTACTCACTAAGTGATTCCTCTTACGTTTGACTGGTATATGAATCTTTGATTATTCAGACATAAATTACATCGAAGAGTAACATCTTAAATATTATTCCTATATTATAATAATATCGCATAAACGGAATAGAATAGTATAGTATATTATATAATGTCAGTGTAGTTTCACTTTATGGAATATAAAAAGTTCCTGCAA
This sequence comes from Danaus plexippus, assembly GCF_018135715.1. Classification (NCBI taxonomy): domain Eukaryota; kingdom Metazoa; phylum Arthropoda; class Insecta; order Lepidoptera; family Nymphalidae; genus Danaus; species Danaus plexippus. The sequence goes on along the minus strand of NW_026869849.1, from coordinate 6,969,206 downwards.
TTTTCTCGCAATTTGAAACCTCAAAGTATTCTCGTTGTTTCTGAACTTTCGCATCAAATTTCATATTTGCTTCTAAGAAATAATTTATATTTCTTTAGGGGTTAGAAATCTCTAGAAAACTGCGAAAAACATCGCCGTGTTTAAAATAATGTATTGTATATTGTAAATAATATTGAATTGTAACTATAAAAAATTGTAGCACGTACGCCATAACCATTCGGTATGATGCATTATATAAGACTGAAATTTTACTACTTTATTTGGACCTATTTCTGATGAGTAGCCGCCTTTTGTCTCAAAGTGAGAATCCAACGAACGCAGACAGCAGAAGCTATTACGTCACTAAACACTAATTGGAATGGAAAAGTGGCTTAAGCCGTCATTTACAATTCATATTGCAACACTGAAATGTATTAGATCTTTTAACTTGCAATTGAAACTACATATATTTCTTATATATAACATAGTTGGATTCAATTAATTTAATGATATAAAAAAAATCTGAAGCTTTCATACTACCTTTTCACCCCCGATGCAAAAAAAGAGGAGCTTTATAGTTTGACTCAAATGGGTCGAGCGACTTCGTTGCGGATTTTTTAATACGAAATCCCGTTTCCTTGCTCTAATTCTCAACTATGTTTGATTAGTAAAGGTTCAGCACAGTAAACGTAATACATTACTAGCCTATGATTACTCCATCCAATGACAATTAATCAATAGGTTTTTATTTTTTATTTTTTATAAAATGTAGGTCTCATACACATTTTACGTGTCTCTGACTTCCACAATATCATAATCACAATCGCCATATTTAATTATTTAAGCCATTTTTCTACGTTTATTTTTATTAACTCGTGTCTTCAATTAGATGTTCTCGATCTTTTCTTACTTATACTACCATATCATATGTCAATGCAGCTTGAACAGTTTTGTTGTTTAATGTTTTTTTTTTATTATTGATTATTTTATTATTTTTCCTCATTTTTCATCGATTAATACAAATTATTCCTCGTTTCTTGTCATACTGTTGTCGTCTCACAAGTTTACATTATTAATTGCTTATTTTTCTCTATTCCTTTATTACTTTTTAGGAACATATTAGCGAGACATTTAAATTCGGAGACGTTTTTGTGTCATTACAAAGCAATTACAAATTTAATCTACAGTCTTCCCTGTCTTTTAATAGCATAGTTGCATTATAACTTCTATTAAATACTAAGGCTATAACTTAAATATTATTACACCTTACAAATTATGTTACTTTTGCCCCCAGCACTGTTATTAAAGGCCATGTAATTTTATTTCTCTCACATTAAAAACGTTCGAAATTCTCCAGGTTAGTCTTGAACAGACGAAGATTTTATCTTGGGTATCAATATTTTTTTATATTTAAATTGTCTATTGCTTTGTAAATTTATTTGAATGTAATAGCTCTTTATATTACGAGTTTGTGAAAACATCTGCTTATTTATTTTTCGTTAAAACATAGGTTCGTGAGATTATCGTGTTCATTTTTAAATTACGAACATTCAGATTGAAATTAAATTATTTTAAAAATAAATAGTGCATGAAACCTACTATTTTCTGTAATGTTACTTCAGTATCTAAGGAGGTTTTCTAATAACAGTTAAAAGTTTATTCTATTTAAAGGTCACTTATGGAGCGATGGATATTTTTTTACAGAATTCTTTATTAATAGCGTCCTTTAAAATGGCAGAGTCTTGAAATTTACACAGCACAATCAGAAACTAATAAAAAAAAATAGACACAAATTACACTACACTAGAGTTATAAATTCTCAGGACCGAAAATATAAAGCTGAACTATAAAACGTTATATTAAGTTTATACTAGTTTATTTAGTTTTGAAAAAGATTATACTCGCCTCACAGTAACGAGTTAATATCTTTAAATACTGTTTTTTTTTTTTATTTTGATCTGAGTAACTAATTTACCTAACTGTTGGGTATTTCATTATAATGAAAAAATTTAAGTAATTGGTACCAGCCTAACCCCAACTAAAGAACCCTGTAGAAAATACTATTAAAACAGACTTTAGTGACAGACAGATTATAGTGGATCCGTTTTTAAAAACAACTCATATTATAAATAAAGAAAATTACATTTAAAATCATCATTATTTACTTGAACAAATGTACCACATAATAATTTAAATCTATTTTACCTTCGTTTAAGACACAAAATACACAATTTCTCTATTTTTACAAACCCTCGAGGGAATGTTATGGGAACAGTTCTGTTAGTTATATCCATCTATTAAGTAAAACCGGAGTTTGTTCATTAAAATGTTAAATGTTAAATCCTAAAAATTATTCGGTGACTCTAGTTGTGGGCGAAAATAATAGCAACATATAACTAGCCAGTAAGATTTTATATAAGTCTTTCTGTAAATTTAGTTTGAGTATATTTTGCGACTATGTTCTAAGTACGTTCTGACTGAATCATCTCATACTGTCTACAATAAAGCATATCTTGTTATCATTAACATCAATTTTAATGTAATATCTTATTCTCCCATATAAATAAATAACTAAAAATATTATTTATTACAACTAAATATATAAAATCAGAACAAATGCATTGTACATTAATAAGTTAATTCCATATCAAACCGGTATCAACGCCTATAGATAAACAAAATTATTCCATACATAGTAACTGATAAACTTGTGTTTCTTACTTACATCAAATATAATGTTATTTAAATAGACATATTTTTATAATACGAGTGTCATATAAAATCATTATTTAGGTTTGGAATATAATAATTGAAATTATAGTCTCATTAGTCGGTTCGTTAAAAAAAGAAATATCCTTAAGTTTACATCAGTGAGTTTTAACTATTTTTTTAGAATTTTTGTGTCCTATGGACTGCTCACGATCATTTTCTCCGGTGTCCCAAGAAAAGTATTACTTCTTTTTTGCAATACACACCGTTTAAAAGACATTTCATGACAGAGTTATTCTGATAATGTTAATGTATTATGATTCAAAAACTAAATGTTCATTTACAAGCGCGTGACGCTTTGGTGTCACGTGACCCACGAAAATAGCGTTTTTGTTCCTAATTTCATTGAAATTTTAATTGTGATTTTAAAATAAAATAAAGCATTCAAAATAACCTAACAAATCGCATATGTTTTATGGTAAAAAGACTAATTTGAGACAATTTTTTTAAAATCTAATCAAATAACCTACTGATAGATTTATTACCATAGTAATAATCCGTAAAGCAAAATTATTCAGAGCATATTTCATCAGTAGTCAAGAATTAAATCACATTCTTAAACATCTACGGCAACGAAATATATTTGTTTCTTTTGACATAAAAATATTAAACCCACATGCGTATTGCTAACAAACAGAAATTGAATTTAAACAAAGAGAGTTTTAATTTCCGCTGTTTCTGGGTTTAACCAAAACTTTTCTTTTTTAGAACGGAATTTAATGAAATTTTATGTCTTTTGAAACTTACAAACATCCTGTTTTAGGAACATTTTGTTTGGTAGCTCATGGATTCGAAACTAATAATAAAATAATTTGAAAATTATAAAATAAAATGTATTTACTACCAAAATTTAACTGTTTATTTCAAAGATGTCGGTATCATGTATGTGCATTTTGTGAAAAACAAACAAAAACTTTTACTGACTTAGTACGATAACATTTTTTTATCATCCTAAAGGCGGCAAACGAGTAAAACGGCCTACCTGATGGAAGGTAGTCACCGTCGCCCATGGTAATGGGATGGGGGAGAGATGTTTCAGATTCGTTGCCGACCTTGATTGCGAGAGAGAAAGAGGAAAGGGTAGAAAAAGGGAAAGGGCAATAAACTGTGGGGAAAGTGAATGGCAAACCGACTCTCCCATTCGATCGAACGAATCGCAGTCATTAAAGACTACTTCACGACGATCTTCTGTGAAAGAGTGGTACTTCCTCGGTCGAGCCAGCCTATGTTTGAGCTGTAGTTAGTTGACCACAGGTAGGCTCTACCGTCTACATTTCTATAGATCATCAGTTGCAATGATAGTTAAACACTATCCGATTCTTATTAAGAAAATCCCTCTCAAAAAAGTCACTCCAGCAATCCAGAACAATATTATCTCATCCGGTACTGCAGAAGTGGTCATCTATGTAGGACTCTGAAAAAATAACTTAGTATTATAATATAATCGTCTTATTATATCATAAACTCTACACAATCACATTTAAATTAAAACTAATATTTTTCAGATATACTGCGCGCTTATAATTGTTTTTAACAACGTACCTCCGACGTTTCGATTATTTTGCAGCAACCGTGATCACGGACAGACGAGATGTGAATGAAGAATCACACTCAGTTAAAATAAAAATATTTTAATAACTCAAATAATGTTTGAAGATCGCCTAGAGGCGCCACTCTTGATTGTCACTACTTTTGTGCAGGAACTCCTTGTAAGAACCGGTTGTTATTGTTGTTGATTTTAAATAAGCTATTGTGAGTTAAAATACTGTTACCATATAATACCGACGAGAATACGCCCACTTTACGCCGGGACTCAAGGATGACAGGATCGGTTCTAACAAATCGTCACAATAACAATGTCAAGGTAATTGTCCCCCAAAAAATTAAGTAACGAAGAAGTACCACTAGATGTGGCATAGCAAAAACTAAAAAAAAAGTTTATGTACCAGTATGGTTATCCAGAGGTTTTCATCATAAATAGTATCATACGGCAGAAGATCCCTTGCCCAAGGATTTCGGTGAAAAACTTATTGCCCTATCATCCGATTATGAGGTTACATCAGTAAAGGAATATTCAGTTCATATTTCACACTAATTTTAGTCTTCATTTCAGACTTCAATACCAGATTAAGCTAAATGTTACAAAATAGAGAGGACAATTGAATTTAACTTAAAATTTACAAAGAAAATGAGAAATTGAGTTAGCTCAAATTCTTATATTCATTTCAAATAGAAACACGAGGAACTGAAATTTGGAATAGCTCTTTATTCCAGATTGTTTGCCATATTGAGCCAAACAGTTTATTAATAGTTGCTTAAATAAATAGTCACTATAATAATAATAATTCCAATTACATTTATCGTGAATTATTCAGTTTATCTTTGAGGAAAAATAATTGGAAAACCAATATAAATAAGATCCATTGAGAGAACGGAACAGAACTATTTATTGTTTATTCCCGTTACCAAACTGCTAGGTGTAAAGAATGATTAAAGTTCCATTTATATTTTTTCGGTTATTTAAAGTTAAAAATATATTTAACTTAACTAATTCCTTAACTTATCAGATACCAAAAACTCAACTTTATCGAATTGGACTCCAAATACATATTCTCATCCATTACTCACATAGCTTTCTTAACTCAGCTGTGTATTTGTGGTATATTCTCTGAAATATAATTTATGTGTTTAGCCATCCGCTAAGCGAAAATCAATTTATACAGAGACCAAGCAATTTCTATTCTCGTTAATATCTCGTTAACCCATGACAATGCTTACATGTTTCAATAAAAAATTGTTTCATTTATTATTTTGTCAGCTGTTGACGTAACATACTGTAAGTATACTTTTATTCTACTTCTAGCCGAAAGTCTAAGCATATACAGCTGTAAGTAATGTTTATAAAATCTTTCAACCAAATAATATAACCTTCATTAAAACTGAAGAAAAAAATATCTTTTATTTTAAAGCTCATATTTAAATAATTGAATAAGATACACATATAATGCTGTAATCAACAAATATTCTACTACCTACCTACTCTACATACATACCAAAACGAAACTTCTTTTTTTGTAGAGTTATGTTTCCCAATAAACGTAGGACCTAATTTAGGATATACCCTATAAATAAAAATAAATAAGAGAATTTTTCAAAATCGGAAATGGATTTATGGTCAACAATTACAGAGCTTGATCTTTTTTTTATTTGTATGAGACAATTATCTAAGTTAACTCCTTTAAATAAAATTAAAAAAATATCAAAATTAGTGTATTTTCATCAAATTTATGCATACATATATAAAAAATATACACATTTTTTTCGTTGGTTAAAAGTTAATTTTAATCTTGCTGATGTTCTGCGTGCATTTCAAAGCTTTGTTCTTACCCATTATTTAAATATTGAATGATAAAAGTACTCATTAAACGGTACCTTTTTTAATACCTGAATTTTTTAAGGTACTGTTAAATAATAGAAACATAATCGATGATTCGTAGTAATGTTCCATTTAATTGTCAATGTTAAATGCAAAATCTATCCTGTGATATGGGATCTGTTTGAGTGTTGCGAGGCAATTTTAATCATAATCAAAAGTCATACTTTTTGACAGGACACTGGTTTGTAGCAATTCAAGTCTGAATCTTTTTAAGTTATTTAAAATAAAGTATATATTTTTTATATTGACTGCTTTATTCTTGTGTGAGTATATTTGCTTTCCTTAATAAAGGTACAACAATGTGGATGGATATGCGAATTATTTTACAATTTTCGTTTTCGAATGACTGTATAAAATCATATTTGATATTTGGCTAAAGTTTCCATAGTCCATTTCGGAGATGCAGATCCACTTTGCTACTTTTACTCGAAACAAACAATAATAAGGTAAAATGCATATAATAACTGCTATGTTTATCGAGAACATATATCTAGGTAAGATATTCTTAACCCTCTTATTGTGGAGTTTATATTTTTACCTTGATCAAGTACACACGTATAAAACAAGCAGTATGAATAGTAATTAATAACACAGATAGGTTCAATTATAAATGTGAATATCAAAAAGGTTTTATAAATTCTTTTATATATTATATTTCCATGCAACGTCCGTCTTTTGAATTCTAATTAAATACACCGTTTGTTTCTCTTACAACGCTCATGTTATTTTCTTTTTTCACTGTGGGGTGAAATGAGATGAAAAATTATATGGATTCGTCTCCCTGTCATCGCCTCAATAATTTTTGAATTTTTGTACTTTAAAGAAGTTGAAATTGTACATTTAGGTTAATAGCCGTCCTAAAACACTAGAGTGTAGTTACCCCTACGACTGATAACCGAAAAACCCACCTTCGAAAAATTCATTTTGAGGTGTCCCTGTAAATTTATACGGAACTTCAAAACTAGTCTTAGGTTAATTATGACAAAGGAGACTGAACAGAATTTTGATCAAATCATTAAATTCGTCCTGTAAGCTTGTTTTTAACTAACTTATATTTTTTTGCTTCAAATGTTTTCATGTATTTATTAGAGGTCGCATCACAGTTTGTAAGTGAGTAGGGGTAAAAAATACCTTTAATTTATACAATAAGTTCAACTTCATATAACACTGATTGGGACAATCACATAATTTTATAGGGAAGAAAATAGAAAACTTAACAAAAAAAATCAATCGATATTTCTTTGATCATCATTATTAGCACTTAATAAATTTAATTTGAGTTTAGTAAATACTTAAAACAGCCTTGTGAACGTATTTCACAAAACGCCTTCCATTTTCATGTTTTGTTGCAATCGATGCAATTTTCACACAGTAAAAAGTGTTTGGAGGCTGCAATTTTCCTCTTTCCTTTTGCGTAAATGTACTTTTATACATACAAGAGATACGACATAGTCGTTAGTGTTTTATGTAAATGTTCTATAAGCAATGGAAGTATGTGTTTTACATATTTTTCAGTATTTGTTTTAACTGAATTTGAAGTTACAATGCCGTGTAGATAATTAACCTTGTTATTCCTTTAAAAAAAAATCACAACATTTCTCACTCGTTTCGATGAATACTTCAATCTATATTTTCTAATTTTAATGAAAGCTCAACATTGCTTTAATCTGAAAAAACATGATTGCAAGAAAATAAAAAAAAACTTCTAATATCTAAATTCTAAAGTAAATAACTGTAAATATCTTCCTGTATACGAAATAGTAGGAAAGATTTGCAATTGTTTTACGAGCTTTGATGACAATGACAATTTTAAATATAACTGAAAATATAACTTTTGCTTTAGATGAATTTACATAGAGCTACAAATTACAGAGTCCGCATTATCCAAAAAATAACATTCAACGTTTACAAACATCAGTTTCTGTATTTTTCGATGAAACGTATAATCGATTATGTTGGATACAAATTATATATTTTCACTCGAGTGTGAATACAAGTAAATGTATTTTTTTATATGCCTGTAACAATAAAACCTTTAACAAAATATAATTATGGTAATATCAATTCAAAAGAAATTCAGACCATAATTGCGTACGGCAATAAATACGAACTCTGTAAAACATGAGAAACAACTTATTTTATTTGACTGTTCAAGACTGTGCGGCCTTATAGTCGCTTCGTTATAAACAAAGTCGATAAGCTCAGAAAATTTATCCTAAGTTTTGTGTTTTCTATTGATTTTGTGAGGTAGTAGAACCTAGCTGAGGTCAAGTAACTACAGTTCGAACGCTGGGTTGGGCTGGCTAGACCGAAAAAGAACTACCCACTCGCAGAAGATCGGCGTGAAATAACCTTTAATTACTGCGATTCGTCCGATGAGTCAGAGAGCCTGTTGCCTTTTTCCTGATGCCACCCTTTCTTACCATCTCCTTATTCCCATTTCTCCCTCTTCCTCAACAACCAAGGTTGGTAACGCATCCGCAACATCTCTTATCTTGTGGATGTCTCTGGGCGACGGCAGCTACAGCCCATCAAGTAGGCCGTCTGCTCGTTTGCCATCTTTGTGATAAAAAAAAAAGATTATTTTACAAATTATATATATTAAGAGAAGGTATGGCATTTTCGTTAAGACTTACTTATAGATGTCAGTATACAAATGTAGTTTCAAAAATATACAAAAAAATGTTTTACTATTAGGTGTTGGAATTAATTAAAATACAGAGTAGCTGTTGAAAAAAAATACTTCAGACGTCAAATACAAATAGTTATTTTACAATTTTTATTTGAAATACACATATGTATTATGAATTTAAAATAAATACACATATGTATTATGAATTTAAAATAATTAAAATTTCAAAATTTTACGTATATGTACATTGTTCGTAAAAAAAATCTGTCCTGGTATTGTCGGATCCATCCTAGGATATTTATATCTTGTGCGTTAAGAAGACAGAATGAGTTCTCAATACAAACATACGTTTGCCTCTCCCCTCCTACCGCTCACAAAACTCAGTAGGAGTCTAACATTATCCTAAGATATATAACCAATAATCATATTTGAGTAATATGTTTTCAATATTTCTTATTTCAAAAATAAGGATATGTTAACAACGATGTAAACTTTGCATATTTTAAATATTAATCGTACCAAAAGATTTTTTCTAATTCAAATTTTATTAAATGTCTAATAAATCGCATACTCGTCTCAATAACTACACCACTATAAACAATCTAAAACGCAGTTCCCATAAAACATCACTATCACCCCAACTGAACAGTAGCTATAGTATAATGTATTATAGACGTAACGTCGGTGTCGTTTCACTTGATAGAATATAAAACGTTCGTACAATTTTCTCGCAATTTAAAGCTTCGAAGTATTCTCGTTGTTCCTGATCTCTCGCATCAAACTTTATCTTCGACTTTGAGCAGAATCGGATGCTATTTTGTTAAATAAAACGAGAAGAAGAATAAACACTAACATTACCTTATGTTAGTAATAATTATTTATAATAATTTAAATTGTAATGTACTTTATAATTCTAAGCTTAACGTTATTTATATTCCTATATTTATTGGGAATTCTTATGATAATGAACTAGCGCCATCTGTATATTTGTTATAATAGTGTCAAATACTATTAATAATGTTTCTGTATAGTTATTTAAATGTTCAAATACTTAACACTTGGTTTTATAATTTATAATTAGAGCTTTAACATGTTCTTATGAGGGAAACTAGCGCCCTCTGTATGTTAATGTAACTAACCCTCATCTAAATATGTTACATTTGAATATTATAAATAAGATGTAAGTGCTAGACTGGGATTTTCTGTAACGAGTTGTGGAAGAATAATCATCTAAGTGAAATACTTCCTAAATTTAATTCTAACAATTACTATTGCAATGTATTTGTAACAATATTAAGTTTTATAAAAACAACTTTTAAACCATCTATTGCGTAATACTTCGTGTTTCAGATAAGTTCTTTGTCTGAAAATGAACAATGGACCGACTGACAGACGCAATTACGTCGCTAAAACCTAAATTGGAATACAGAAGTGGCTTGCAACGTCTTCTATTATACATATTGCTATATATTATTAGTTATTCCGACAAATACACCGAGTTTTTAAAATAAAATACAATAAAGAAAATGAATACTATATCTAGTCCTAATATAATTTATTTATATCGAATGTCGAAAAACTTAACACTCTTTATATTTCTCTTCTTATTTTATTTTTTTATGTGAAATTTTTGCCGTCACAAATAATTTTTTTAATAAAAATCGTTTCTTTATTTGAGCACCGCTATCCCAAAAACATAAAAATAATTGAATAAGTACATGTGATCAATAATTAAATGTGCAAGTGATATATAATAAGTATTAACATGTCTTGGAAAAGTCATTTCGAGGAAGTCCTTGTGTGACTTGATCATCTTGTCGGACTTCAGTCGAAAATTTAAAATTAAATTGAATTTAAATTTTAAAATTTTTTAATTGTTATATCTCAATACTCACAAATTTCGCTCGTTTTCTTGTCCAGGGTGCCAGTATCCGTAATTATTGTATAATTATTATACTTATTATTTGTAACGACTTAACATTTTCGGGACACAATTCTTATCTTCGATTGTTCACAGCAGAATGTCCTTGATCGTATCTAAACTTTTGTTTTGCTAGTGTCCCGCCTTGTCTAAATACTATTTGTGATATATTATACCTTCTAAATAAATTTAACTTTCCAAATATAGGTTAACTTGGACCAATTAAGACACGGTTCCGGAGGCGAAAATAAGTAGAGTGAAGTATATCTTCTACAGCAGTGGGTCTAGGTACGGACAGCCGCTGACGAGGCTGCGGAGCGTTTTTCGATCCCGCAGCCTCGTCCGTTTCGCGGTGCGCAGGAACTCACCGGTGCTTAGTGGGTCGGGCTGCCTCCTTCTGAGGTGGTTTTTAGCCATCCCCACATAATTAACACCCTGCCTCTGCAGGGCTTGATATGTGCTGAGCACATTCCTCGGTATACAAAAAAAAGGGCAATTAGGACATACTGTTTGCTATGAATTTATTGTTGTAACTTACCCTTTCTTACCAAAGTGGTTTATAATTTTTTTATTATTTTAACAACATTTTTTTTATGTTGATATGATACCTGTAAACATTGCATATCACAGATCATTTCACTTTTTTGTCCGTATGATAAAACAGTAATTACAGTATAAGTTACAAATTAGAATACATAAATCGATCAAATTCTCTTTCCGATTGATTTCTATAGTATTTTTAATAATATTTAAGTAAAGTGAAGTGAAAGACGAATCCTTCATAAAAATAAAAGAAGCAGCTAAAGCTCCGCAGTTTCTTATCTCTCGTGTTGCCTCCTTTCAACGCGAAATTTACATCGCGGAACAAATTTACATTTTAAAAAAGATTGTGAAAAATTCCAGATGTAAGAAGATAAATAAAGCTTGTTTCCATCAAAAAAATTCTCATATAAAAACCTGCTACAGTCATCAAAGATGTTAACTTTTTATAAATCTCTCATATTTTAGAATTTCGTAAAATAAATTATATGACATATACTTTCGTTTCATGCTAAGGACTGTACGTATATATGTTGTGTTAATAAACATAGGGTTTACCCAAAAATTCCTTTGTAGGACTTTTATTCCAAGCAAATTTCGCTGCACTAGTAACATTGTGTTTGATAATTCACAGGAATGATAAAACTTATTTCTCCCCAATGTTTGGTATCTACCAAATATTATTGATTAATTGCAATTCTCATCAATTAATTGTAAAAAATATATATTGTAAAAATTATATATGTTTATTCATTTCATTCATTCAATTATATATGTTATTTCATATGGAAGGATACGTATGTTGTGGAATAAAAGAATCAATGAACGAAAACGATTTAAGATAAAACTAAATGGTTGTTACTTGATGGCTAAGAAAGGCCATCTTTATGTCCATCTTTACTGGACCTTTTTAGTGTAAAAACGTTTTATACGTGTTTTAAAAACATATCGTACTAGAAAGATGCTATTTTCTCTTTCCAATACATAATAATATTATATTTGGTAACAATGAAGCAAATACCGCCTTAAGAAACGAATATTACTATACAAATATTAAAAATCGATGGGAATTCTCATAAATTTATTTCATTCCTTAGCACCTTTAACAATTGTCCTCGTGTTAAAGCAACAAAATTAAAGTTTTCTCTCAATAGAATAACAACATTGCAACAATCTTTTTCCGCAGCAATTCGAATGCCATTTACCAAAAACTAGCGAACTGTGCTCATGACATGGGAACTTTGTATTAACTATGCAGTCTCTTTACAAGACAATTTTTTAAACTTTTTGATCAGATTTACAATGAAAAATGTCCATAACAAAAATAAAATATGTATATTCTCTTATTAAAATAAAAATATATCTCTAAGAAATATCTCGATTTAAAATTTCATAGCTTTGCACGTCGCATTGTTCAAAAGGAAATAAAAGTAAACAGCAATCGAATTCAGTTCATTCAGTGAATATTTTTATAATATCTTGAATTCAGCATCTCATAGAAAGAAACGCGAGGACTATCAATGTACGTTGATCCCTTAGTGTCAAATTAAATTAAATGGCATCAGAAAATTCAATATATACGGACTCCTCATTATTTTTTACAGACACCTTCGTATTGCGAATAACTTTATTTTTTCTTTCCACTCACAATTCCCTTTGTGATGCAAATATTCATCGACGATAACCACTAGGGTAGATGGGTTTGTTTAATCCTTGATATAATGTATTTTTTCTTGGTATACAAAAAAGTTTCTAGGAAATCTAGTCACCAGCGTGTAAACATTAATTAAGTGCTTTTATTTCTTTTTCATTTTAAACTACTCGAAATGGAAATTGTAAAAACTCTTCGAATTATCACATAAATTGATTTATCCACACTTAGATAGAACTGCAGTCCTATAAGATGCATAATACACTGTCCTTCATAAACAACAGTATACACTCCAAACAGAAACCCAATTGTATAGATGTACAGTAACTTCTTTTAATTTAACGAAAAAAACTCATAAACCGGACTTGCATTAAGCAGACGGGAACTGTATAATTTCTGTAACATCTCAGCACTATGGCCCACATTAAAGACTATAGCGAATCCCCAGATTCCCGTACGCAGTAAGTTGATAAGGATTGTACAGTTTTAGCTCTAAGCAAGAATGATCGCTAGAATTAAAACTAAGATTCTAGAGCAATATCTGACAGGGTCGAGAGTCTGCTGTTATAAAAAGAGGGGATCAAAGACGACACACGATGAAAAATCTTCTTTTTTTTTAAATAATAAATTGTATTTCGTAACTTTATAGTTAATTTGTTTCCAGGCTTTTCAAATATTTGCTCAAAAAAATGTCAACATTATTCTTAAATTCAATAGAGATCCCAAAGTGAAAATGACTTACAACTTAAATTACTAGTTATTTAAATACATAATGTCAGGTGTCATATAAAAATATTATTTTGATAGATTAATTAGATATACCAAATTTTTTTACAATTTATGTTTGTTTACAATTAATTTACGCAAAACAATTTAAGGAGACGTTACTTAATAATAAATTAGAAAAAATAATTCTCTCAATAATTTCAATAGACTATTTTGTATGTGTACTTTAAACGTTTAAATTTGAACGCTCGTTTTGATCTTTAAAACCAGATAACTAGAACATAAATAGAACTCAAAAAGGAATTAAAACATAATTTTCAATAAGAAGATCTAGATAATAAACGATTTAAAAAGGGTACACAGTAAAGTGGAATTAACAGTCTGAGTCCTAGGTACATAAAAAGATCGAGCAAACAATTTATAATTTTTTTTGTTTGTTCAGGTCTTTTAAGATTCTCCATTGTAAATATTTACCACTTGAAACTGTTTTTTGAATAAAAAATTACATAATTTTAATTAAGAATAAAATTCACTCTTTAAGTATGAAGCCCACCTCTAACCCTTCATTTAGTTTGAAACCATAGATTTGATTCTTATTTTTTTCCATTTATGACGAATAACAAATTTTACTGACAGAAATTTTTTTAATTTTCTTTCCTTCAATAAAAATGTTATTTAAATCTTTAAAGCTACGTTCAGACTAGCTAAAGGACAAATTTTTATACGTATCGTCTTAAAATTTAATTTCTGACCCAACTCTAAAATGAAACACACTTTTTTAAATTGAATGGAACTCTAAAATTATATTTTGCATAACTTTCTTTATTCAGTAGTGAGTTGTAATCTTATTATGTTTATAATTAAATAAGGTCTTTTTAAACCATTCTTACTTATTTTGGTGATAACGACATTAATGGAAAAAAATATATAAAAAAAATTAGCCTTACATATTAGCAAAAAATTTGTAAAATTTTTTTAAAGTGGCAAAAATAATAAGAAGCATGACGAAAAAATCATCGTAACGTTTTAATTCCTCTCCTTGTCTTTCTTTTCAATTAAAGATATTGTTCAAACCTATTCGTTTCATCTGACTGCTTTATATCCATAGACTAGTTTTTTTTAATTTCTAGCAGTAAAATGATGCTCCGGTTTTAAGGAGTTTTACATGAATAAGGTAACTAAATTATCTATTTAATTAATATTTTATGGTTTCCGAAATTAACTTACTGTTTGTTGAATTTATATAAAATCACGTCGAGTAAAACACATGTGACACACAATTTGTTTCATAATCTTGGCACAGAAATTATATTTAAGGTATATTTAATTAGTTTTCGTCATACACTTATGCGAACATGTGTTACGCATCACATTTTTAATATCACGATGTAATGGAAGGCAATATACATAAATGAAGCACGAAAGATTTTCTGTTTCTTTTAAAATATTTTAAATATTTATTATATACTAGTTTTTGCCAGCGACTTCGTCCGCGTTATTTTCGGCATTAGTATTATATGTATAGCTGACCGGGTGTACTCTATTCCGCCCAAAAGGCCAAAAATAACCAAATATTGGAATTAATGATTTTTTTTTAGATCGCACAAAATTAATTATCCTTTGTCCATTTCCTGGTTCTAAGTAATATCCCTGACAATTTTTAACCATATCCCTACAGCCGTTCTTGAGCTAAAATAGTGTAAGAAACACAACCTTCTCTATATATATATATATATATATATATATATATATATATATTATTGAATATTATATTAATTTAACATCTATGTCGAGGTGTAATTATGTCAAATGTTACTTTTGACAGTTGATATATATATTTTTTTCACAATTTAAGGCTGTTTCCTCCATTGATAAAGATTTTTTTTGACTCTGGCAGAATACACTGTGCACGTCTTTGCACGGATGAAGGCCATTTTACAAAAAAAAAGATTTTTTTAATACTATAATAAATAAACTTGACGCTATTCACAATGATGAAATGTCCGTGGTTTTGGAGTAATTGGAGATGATTATGACGTGCAATATATTGTATCACATGTGGCTTTACTGGAATTGGTGTTCTTTAATTTTTTTCCTAGTATATTTTTACCAAAATATTTTATGTTAGTCGTGATTAATTTAAACAAATACATCTTTAGCTCACTGTTTATTAAAAATAAAACAAAATCCCAATAAACTGCAAAAAAATGTTGTTACAAAATATAGACAATGAACATATTTTGTTTAGTAAGATATCATTTTCCCGGCTAGTGATTTCTCGTTTATGTGACTTTTAAAGAAGCAAAATATACGACCCTTGCGAACCGAACAATTGAATAGAACAGATGTTGTTCATTGTTTACTATTTTTGTATTGATATATACGAGAATCCGCATTTCTAAAGAGTTTATATTGTCCTACTATTTTGAATAAATATAATTTATAGAGTGATACAAAAATAAAGCAATAAAAATTAATTTAAAAACCTTTTATTTTGTGAAAAAATTTAGTTATTACAGTTTTTGACTGATAAAAATATATTTATGTCTTTCATGACTTTTCATTCCATAATATAAGTCTTATCAATCATTCAATATACAGAAACTAGTCGGGGTATTAGGAAATACTTGATTACAGACTAAACAATAAGAATGACCAGGATATATATATATATATATATACTTAAAACAAAAAGACTTGACGAATGTTCAGGACGAAGTAAATACGCTTGAACTGATATAGAATAAATGATTTATACAAAAAAAGCTATAAATCTTGAACATGAATACAAAATGTTTTTATATGTGTAAAGAAAATAACTATTACATTTGATGATTCATGACCTATATGAAAAAATGTACCTGCTATATACAATATAGAAGTATTACCAGTTAATCAAGATATTAATAATGTTGTGATAAATAGATACTACTTAATGAGATCTAAGATTTTCGCGAGTATTCATTTAAATGAAACTAGTATTATTCGGATTTACTACGCGGATTTTATTATTTAAAAACTACATAATCCCGACGTTTCGGTTACTTTGCAGCAACCGTGATCACGGGTTGATACTACTTGAGACAATTTATGCATATTTATGTATATTTATGCTGTAATAATTTCACGTTATCAGATGTAGTAAATCATTATTGTACGGACTACTTATAAATATTCTCCTAAGTGTTCAAAATTAACACGGACATTGTACTTGATTGTATTTTTCGTCTTTCATTGGTATATTCGATGGTTATTTCGTTATGAGTTAAAAATTGATTATTTCTGTAAATATACTGATGCTAAATTATGATACCAATTTTCAAGTTAAACACAGAATCTTAAACACAAGTGTAGACATGAATTTGTATTGCAATTTAAACATCGGTTCTAGTTTAACTGTAATTCAAATTTAATTGGCTAACCGCAATGTACTGTGATAAATAACTTGTATGTTTACTTTACCAGACAATTAATATTCCTCTGTAGAACTTGAATTTATATTCAAACGTAAACTCCGTGGAGTCCAGAGAGAGTTCTAAAGTATTGCTAACATTATATATTATCGCTATTGCTAATATAAAAAAATTAAAGTACAATATTCTATATCTCTAGCGATACTTGTAACTTGGAAGCGTACTGTTAATGCATACATAAAAAAATATATTTTAATATGCATTTAAAAAAGCTTCCTTACAAATATGATTTTACGTAACATCGACTAAAAGAAAATATATATATATATATTATTTTGTGTCCTATATACATAATACACATAAAAGTATTTAAGAGTACATATATTCTCCCTTGGAACTTAATAACCGTTTGAATCCAGACGTCTCCATACAATAGATATTTTTGTCTATTTTTATTTTACCTCGAATGAAAGTTTACATAACATGTTTTATTGTCATACAATATTTATATAATAGTGAAGTAAATAAGATCATAAAACGAGTGCACGAAGCTCCACCGTATTAATGAGTTATTTACGTTGTTATAAACTTTTACTCAGCCGCATTGTTACATTCAGTGAAACATATAACATTCATTAAATGGATATACACATTGCTTCGAGGGTTTTGTTTTTAAATTTAAGACGCCTTCAAGTTAAGTGTAATAATAATGTTAAAATCTTTATCTGTCTTTGTAGTCTACAGATAATTGAGCCGACGTTCCTAGAGCTGGTAAGTCATCGCCATTGACTTTTCTTAAGTGGCGCCATCTGTGATGTACTAATTCTAATGTAATATAATCCTTAGAATTATTTTTATGACTGATTATAATTAACTATAATATCAAACCATTGTTATTTTTTAATGGCAACATTTAAGTATCAACTTGCATTTTAAAACTATAAACACTAGCTTCAGCAACTTTGTAGGACATTACTGGAAGTAACGCTACACATTAGAAATCAAGACTAAAACTGTGCCTCGAATATTTTTGCTATTTATACAATGAGTACTTACAAATAAGTTGTCACAAAAAATATTATAATTATCATATTAAAACAATCGATTAAATACTCTTTTTATTTACCTGTGTCTACTTTTTATTGATTATTTGCTGGTAGGTTCAACATGGAACATGTGTAAGGAATACATAACATATGTATATGGCTAAGAAGTATCTAAAAAATCTGTTTTAGACAAATCAGCGGAGAGAATATAAGTCTGTCTACATACAGCATACTACTCTATAATGTAATATACCTCTTTGGAAATAGTAATTACTAAATTTAATATATTTTGGAACCATTATTTGTTTTATTTGTTTTATTAATGAACGTATATAAAATACCAATGTATTAAATGATTATGAGTTATCTCTTTTTTTTAGGTATTTTCTATTCAATCAATAACATCTCAATTCACGCGAAACACTCCAATAGACACCGAGTGTACTATATACATAGTGATATTTATCTATTTTAGAGTAATATTTTCATGGTATTTTTCTTTCAAAAATTTTTTATATCCACAAAACTATCAAAAAATATTTGGTTTCTCTGCAATGTTTTTTATTCTCTGTTATTCAAATAGCATAACTTACGCGTTACCAAATAAAATAAATAAAATTCCAACCAGCTGTTTCGTCAAAACCTTGCAATTAAACATTTTTTTTTTTTATTATCTTTGTAAATAATCAGCTTGTGTCGATGATATTTATATATGTATATGTTCTAATTTAATTTTCGACATCTGTGCAGTTTAAGGCGATGGAAAAATTCCAGTGATAATATCTGAATATACAGCTTCAAAGTATTGTCGGTTTATCAAATATTTCACATCAAATATTTATGAATAATGCATTTTTCTATGCGACAATAAACATTTCGTTTATAGTCGTATAACCGTCGTTCAGTCGTCGTTCAATTTCATAAACGTTCATAATATTTTATTTAAAAAACTTTAAAAAATATTATTATTCCCAATATTGTGTTTTAGATAAGTTCTTTGTTACAAAATGAATAGCCAACAAGCTAACAGATGCAATTACGTCGCTAAAACACTAATTGGAATGGAAAAGTGGCTTACAAACCTATTTACAATTTATATTGCAACTCTGCAAGTATAAGCCATTTTCTCTTACTATTTATACATTGTATAAGTATACAATTTGCCGATTGTGTAAGTACATTTAAATGAAACTAATATTTTTCGGATATACTACGCGAATTTTATTATTTAAAAAAAAACTACAAAATCTTAGATCTCATTATGTGTAAGTACATGTTGTACTATTTCGTGCAATTTTATATATTGTATACCTTTTTTCTAGTTCTTATTGTTGACACTTCAAATATTTTTTAAATAAAACTCGAATAACTTTATGTTTGGCTTTGTTTGATATCATAGATTATTATATTTTTTTTCATTTATTTTGGTAGATTTATTTATATAATTGAACTCTATAACTTTTGTGGGAATCAATTATCAATTAAAGGTGAATTCGTATTTTTACTCTGTGTATATTTTTTTATTTTCCCATTCTTAGAATACATTGACCATGAAGTTTTGTGGAACATTATCGTGATGTTTACTTATAAACATGCTCTTATTGGTGTAATTAAATTCTTCGCAACACGTACAACTTATACGTAACCAATCTTCTATAGTACGATTTCCTACTTATTTGTCATATGTGATTTGTTATAACTTCAATTGTTATGTTACATTTTAAAAGTGAAAAAATTAGTCTGAATTTTTTTTACAAGGAACATATATGTTTTTTTTTTTAATCTAACAGCTGTTGGCAGTGAAGAGTTGTTTTTTAAAATTCTGAAGGTATTCCTTTTTAAGATAATTTTTTTTACAAATTGTGGTGCAACAATATTACGATAAATTTTTCGTTAGTTTAAAACTGTTCCAGAGATATTGTTTTAGGAAAGACTGTGTATAATTATAATTTGTTAACTTATAACTTATATAATAAATATTATACTTAGAATTTTAAATAATAATAAATGTGTAGACATGTATACGTAATATATTTAAGGTAACAACTAAATACATAGGACTTTTAATTTGTATTACATACCTTATGTGATATCAATATTATAAAGACGATTAAGACAATGGTGAAAACTTTTAAGACTTCCAAGTGCCTTTACAAATAATGTTATAATTTTTTTTCCAGTCACTATATTGTGTTTCTATAAAAATAAATAAAACAAACGTATTATTTATAATATTTTGTTATTTTGGGCTGGATTAAAACCATTGTTATTATTATTTGGTAAGAATCCGCTTCTAGGAAAGCGGCTCTTTGGAAAATTGTTTTTCTAAGAATAGTTTTCTCGTAATTACAAGACTAAAACATTAGCAGTTTTTATTTCAAATAAAAATTATTTAAAAATATTTTTGTTAAAAATACTTTTACATTTAGTTATCTCCCACTCTTCACATATAATTATAAAAGTATAAAAATTTTATTATTATCATTACATTTAGGTAAGTTAACATAAATTCCAATAAATCTCTGATGTAGTTTTGTATATTGTGAGATTTTCGGTTTTGTTCATGTATTTTCAAATATTGGCTACAATAATATTAGCCGACCTTTAGCCATAAATAATAAAAAAAAAATGAAACAAAAGCATTAATAGAAATGTTAGTATAAAACTCGCACCAGCATACAAACCGCTCTACCGAGGTTAGGAGTCAAGAACAGGGAAACAAATAAAATTACTAATAAATTTATAACTATCATTAAAAATTGGGTTATCTCTTATAGAGTACGTTCCTATTTACATTTTGAATTCTATTTTTTGTGAGCTTAGATATATGGATGTTTGTTGCACCTTCACAAAAAATACTTTACGCCTGCTAATGAAAGTCTACAGCCATGTAACCTAGGCATCAGATTAACAGATGAACTGTAATGTATCCTTGAATTTAGTTGGGTTCCCGGTGAATCATGGCAAAGCAGTTATATGTTTTACGAAGACATGTCTAGTTTATCATATCTATCTTATTAAAACTCTTAATACATTTCTCTAGAGGCTCAATTCCGAAAATCACGCGTACAAAGTCACGGGAAAAACTAACATACATAATTATAATTTTAAATTTTCTTCCATATATTAAGTTTCATTGTCGTCGTTTCAGTATTGTTAACAAACTTACTAACAAATATGAATGCCATGTTTTGTTTGAACATAACTTTAAGTTTGTTGTTTGGGGCTTGACAAACAAAATTCAAACTAATTTTAATGTAATGGTTTCTACGAAACAATGTTACATACAAAACACTAATGTACTTAGGTTCAATGCAATATAAACGCCTGTCAAAAACCAAACGATTAATTTCGATGATATTTAAAATATGATTATAATATTTTAATAAAGTTTAGTCTTAAATTTTATCTCATTGATTTTAATTTTGTCCAAAAATAAGATTTACAAACAATAATGTATAGAGGTAGCTTTAACGGTAGTTTAAAAAAATATGTATTGTGTCACCCCCACCAATAAACAACAAAAAGATGATTTTAATATGTTTATAAAAAAAATGTTCTCAAATATATGCATGCTGTTGCAGCTAAAAACTTAAATGGCTGTGAGATTCACGCTTTGCCTTTTTATGAACTAGTTTGAACTCAAAAAACAAGTATGGCGAAGCTGAGTACAGAATACTCACTGATTACTTCAGGTTGATTTAATTCAAGATGTCTGATGTGTAAATAGGATCGAACGAAAAATGTGTAGCGTAGAGTCGTATGAAAAGGAATTGAAATAAGAGAATCTTTGAAAGGAATTTTCTTTAATTGAATTGCAATTAATAATATAGATGAAACTTAAATTTGAAAGTCCTGTTTACTTTTTGTTATTTTTTTCATAGTTATCTTACAAAAACTTCTTTAAAAACGTTTTAGGTACACATGTTAAAGTAAATTTTTCTATCTGCAACGTCTTCCATCAACAGCTTCAATAATTAGCTTTCTAAAATTTTAAATTATCTTTCTAACATTTTTTACAGGCATCACTTAAACTGAGACTCTGAAAGTCGGGAAATTTTAAAAACAAAAATTAAATGGTTTCCGTCGACTTAAATAACTTTCCAGCAATCCGCCAGCAAGTTAGTTTAATTGTTTTACTTTGAACACTTGCTCCGAACTTATAAACAAGATAACTAGTACATGAACATGATATACAATGAAAACATGTTTTATAATGAAAATGATTTGATTATAAACAAACGGAAAAGAAGATAAAAAAAAAATTTAAGCCTGAGTTCTACGTCCAAATAGAAACATTTTTTTCTTAATTTCTTTAGGATTTTCTCGTTTCTAAATAGCAAATATTTACCACTTTAATTTATTTTGGTAAAGATTAAGTATTTATTATTTTACTATATTAGGAAAAATTTAAATTTGCATAAACATAATTCAGCTCAAAACCTGATTCTTTTCTTAAAAATTATCGCGTACTCGCCATGCAACGTCAAAACTAACGATATTGAATCTCTCAATGTGAGTTGATTTTTTTTCAATTATATTATTGGCTAACATTTAAACATGTGCAACGCTAGAAATATAACCATTCTCGGCAAAAGACGGGATAAAGTAAGTATTAAACTTAATTCATTCACCTTTGATTACTTTTCCTTTTGTCATCAACAAGACTTAACTCTTGTCAAAATATTGTTTACGTTAAATACATTATGATTATTATAATTTACAAGTAGTCCCGACAGATGTCGTACGGTCACATCAGATATAATTCCGACCATAGATTTCTTTAATAATGTCCTTAATTCCAACCAATATAACTCAAATTCAACCAAAAATATAATATAAAGTTACTTTAGTAGTCGTAGTCGAGTCGTGCGATCTGCCTAAAAAACGGTCAGACAACTATCAAACAACTGATAGTTATTTACAAATTTGACGAGGAAAGAGTACTTAAAAAAAAAATAATAATATTTTTTTTATTTTCTTATTTACCTTGATATTTTCTGAATTTAATCTGCAATAAGAATCTCATTCTGACATT
This sequence comes from Danaus plexippus, assembly GCF_018135715.1. Classification (NCBI taxonomy): domain Eukaryota; kingdom Metazoa; phylum Arthropoda; class Insecta; order Lepidoptera; family Nymphalidae; genus Danaus; species Danaus plexippus. The sequence continues at coordinate 6,946,055 of NW_026869849.1, read as the reverse complement.
AAGAAATACGACAAAGAAAAATAGGGCAATTAGTCTAACCGATCACGTGTTCACTAGGTATAGGATAAAACAAAATTTGAAAAAAACAACCATATAAGTTCCAATGACAGATTTATTAAATTGTTTATTTACCTAACTAAGAGCGGTAAAGAGAATATTACTAAGTTAAAATATAGTTCTCAAAATCAATATTTTTAATATCATGGGAGTAAAATTCTTCAAAAGTTTCGTCTTAAATTTTGATGTCAAACTCAACAACTTCTAGAAGTTATCAGCTGCCACAAACTATCTCTGATTGAATGGAAGCTGAAATGCTCTTCTACTTGCTTAACTTTGTTTATTTAATACCTTATTTTTTTCTTGAAAGCATGCAATAAGGTTGACAATACAAATTAACAATAGGAAAAAATTTATGATGTAACCTATAAATTCATATAGTATCTATGAAAAATATATATTTTTATTACTTATTTTTAATTGCGATTTCGTCTATGCAGGGTCCGATTTAAAACAGATTAATTGTCTTTTAATGCTATACAAATATAATAGACTTTTCCTCGCCGTAGTGACTATAAAGTGCAACACAGCATACTTGAAACAGAATTCATTGGAAGATTCATCGAGATCACTCCGGAGTTAATATGAATGTGATTTTGCGGTTATACAATAAATATGTGTCCCGGATGTTTCTATGGTTTTTTTAAGAAAGAAAGTTTTTTTGATGAAAATAACATGCACTATTTTCAAAAACTACTTTTCAACTTCCTCCCTGACGGCCAATCTTGATGAAACAAAGACATCAAAGCTAGACGTAGCAGCGGAGGTTTCCGAAAAAATCTTTTCAGAATTCACGGCGACGTAAAAACAAAAGAATTGAAACGCTTTATTTGTGTAAAATTCTATGTTCAGGTGAATTTGTTTTGTTTGGTGCATTAGTTCGCACACACATAAATACTAAATTTTTTCATTTAATATTAAATTTCTTTTATACTAACATATATTCCGAGCATTTAATATAAGACTACTAAATATTGATGAGATACTACGCAGTTAAACTTACATCATGTTTGTAACTAAAACTATTTCATTGTTCGATATTTTTTGTACACTAAATTAAACTTAAACGAGCATTCCGATTGGATTCAGATTAAACCAGTTACATTATTTTATTGCGAAAGCAAATCCATGGAGAGAAGTGATATTTAATTACCGCAGTTCATCATTCAACTCATCGCTCTCCCAATAACGGATAGCGTAGCTCTGACATAAAAACTAAAATACGAATTTGTACGGATGGATGTTTTAAATGTGGCCGTCATCCGTGCAAAGACTTGCACAGTGTATTCTGCCAGTGTTGAATGGAGGGAGCGATCCGGGATTATCTTAGGAATGCGATAACTTAAACAGCTTCTTCAGAAGTCACATTTAGGAACTTTGATACGCATTTGTTGACATTTTTAAAAAATAAACATCAATGTCGATGTCAATGTCAATCTTAAACATTTTCAAGATAACTTTTAGCCTACGTTTAGCAAAAAAAGACGTCATTCTAACTTTAATATAGTTAGGCTAAAATATCTATTTAATCTAAAATAGCTGTTTGCATTGAAACTACAAAATGTATGTTTTAGATTTTATAGGTGATCGCAAATTTGGATAGTACTTGACGGAAATAAATTATATAACCTAAAATTCGGTCAAACCTATTGGTCACTATTTTTAGATGCAGTACATTTTATAGTAAATATTTATTATAACAGAGTACAATATATAGTCCCATAAGATTAGATCCGTCTCTCCGCAATTCTTTTATATTTTATTCTACATTAATTATATATACCTACATTACAATAATGTTTTGCTACCTATGATTATTTTTAAGTTTCAATGAAATCCACTAAATAGTCTTCGAGGTAAAAATATCAAATACCTGAGAGATATTTATATTTTTTCAATTAGTTTTATTCGTACAATTTTTGAATTTCCTTAACCAGGACGTTTATACCAAAAAAGAATTTCCAAATTGTACAATCTATTAGTGAGTTTAAGGGATATCATAAATGCATTATATTCTTAAAAAAGTAAATTTAATAGCATTAATTTATCTATATTTGCTGTCCAACGCGAAGTAAATATTTTTATAATCGATCCATTAACGTTTTAATTAAATTAAGGACAAGTAGATGTTGCTTCTTATGACTAACAACGAAATCATTCAAGTGCCATCGTACGAGTATTACGTGACAATATATTGTCAAAGGAAAAACAAAATAATATGCTTCATGCTGTAAGTGATCTATAAAAATAAATAAAATATTAAAAAGCCAATACTTTGAAGTTATAACGTTATAATTCACCACATTGTTGTATTTTTAAATAACTAAATTTATTTTGTACATATCAAGGATGGCAGCTTAGATTTGAAAGCTCACAGTAAATCGTCTCCTATAATTATATTCAATTGAAACATTATTTTATTTATTTATATATGTATGTATTCGATCACAGACAAGCAAAATCTAGCAAATTCATATTTAAATACTTCATCATAATATAAATAATTAATAACTAGTGATGACGTTGAGCGGAGTAGACGTGGTGGTTGGGTCCGGAGTTCTGAACTATCGCGTTGAAACTGAAATTAAAATTAACAACATTATTTTGAAGAATAGTTCCATAATATTGTTACAATGCCTCATGTAAGACACCTTCTATAAGAGGAGGGCTCAGAGCTCAGGAATAACATGTTGAATGTTTTGAAGATATTTCTATAACTGATTGCATACCCATTGTGGTCGTCGGCGGAGTATGACACCTTCCTGAAGGAACCGTCCGGTTGAAGGAGAGAGTATCCACCCTTCACCACATCACCGTCACGGGCCTCGTGCTGGGACTTGTGATCACCAGTGTGAGGATCTTCCACCGAGTATGAATATTGATACTTAGGATGAGACTGAAAATTAATATAATCATAAAGGCTCGTCACTAAAATAAATTAATGCTTTAGTAGCTCAGTGAATCGATAAGAAAAAAACGTACGTAATAATCGTTCATATGTTGATTGTGTCCAAAATAACCTCCGTAGTTGAGGGGCGATGATTGAAATAGAGAAACGGCATTGACTTGGGATGTGGCGTGGACAAGAGGACCACGACTGACAGAAGCTGAATGAGCTAAGGCACCAGCACGTGGTAAAAGATCTGAGTGTCCTAGGGAACCCACGTTATATAAAGGATTGGCATGAGGGGAGTTAAGATGTGATAAAGGATTAGAAGGACGGGATATAAGACCAGAATAGGCGAGGGGTGAGTTATGGAGTACATGATTAGGAGAAGCCAAGGAGCCAGCATAAGGTCCAGGACTGGCGTAACCTGAGTAAGCCACCTGTGGGGCACCGGATGGATTCCAACCCAGGTTCACGTGACCATTTCTATATGCCAAGGACCTATAAGGGTCCAATGCTGCTCTTTGGTTATACTGTGATACGGGATGGTTGCCATAACCTAGGTTACCACCTCGTACTACAGCCAATGTTGCACAAACGATGATAATCTGGAAAAAAAATAATTTTAAATTTTAAATTATATCACAAAAATTAAGACCATGCTTTTCTTACTTTAGAAAACATTTTTTGTTAATCGTGATTTTAACTGACATACTGATCGCTGATGTACTTGACTTTTATAAGAATGCTCAGTAGGAGTCCGGTGGGGCGTCGAGATATTTTTGGTAAAATGTTGCATCTGCAAGGCCATTCTGATACAACTGAATTAACTTTTGGTTACGGTCGCCTATGAAATGTTTATGAAGGATGTGGTTACATACACTAAAACGATATGGATTATTACAAAAATTAAACAATGGCATGATATGATCGAATTGATTTAACTCATTCATTAGTGCTTTTTAATATATATGAGTACCAACAAAAGCATTTATTTCACGAAGTATAGTAAATGTCTATGTACAGTTAAAAGTATTTTTATGATTTCGCAGATCATAATTTATGATCATATATCATAATTAATAATTTATAATTCATAATATCATAATTAATATTTATCCCAATTGACAACCGAATAACAAACGCCCTTCAATAGATTCTCTTAATAATAATATTAACTTAAAAAAATTAAAAATATATGTATACTTCTTATTGTGACTAATTATAAACACATTTAAAATTTTACTTTTATTATTTTTTTGTCTTTTTCCTGTGAAAAAATTTATTAAAAAAATTATTGATTGAATTAAGAACCTTCTGAATTTTAAAGGCTCTTCGAAAAGGATTTATTCATCCCCATTGATTGACGATATTCACCTATCTATTATATTATAATTGTTGATACTTAAAGTCAGTAATATATTTTCGGTAAAGAAAACAAGAAGCTAGTATAACAAGTCCAGATTGTATTTAATGTTACAAGATGATAGTTTTCACTAGTAAAAAAACAAATCATTTCAACAATCGCAATGTTCTTTAATACTGATGATTGTCTTAGAAATTATATTACATTTATACTAATATATAAAGTCAAAGTATATGGACAAACAATGACAGTTACTCGATCGCATCTGAAACCCGGTCTCCCATACCTGTTCATCGTTACACTTTGACTAGCACAACCAATAAAACAAACAAACGAATACATGAAAAATAAGTGTTTAGGTTGTTAGCGAGAAATAACACCTACATACATATATTAAACTACAAATAAAAATAAAAAAGAACATAATATTAATATGTAAAACAAAACTATGAACAAATTCTGTTAATCGTTACAAATGAACTCCTGTCGGCCTCTTTTGTAACGAAGCAGTTCGTTATAGATCATAAACTGTGAGTTAATATCTTCATCATTATTATCTACGTTAATTAACAGTAATGTTATTATTTATTTTTATATGAACACTTTACGAGCAATTTTTATTATTTTTGTATTTTTTTTTATTATATAAAACAATATTCAATATTTTGATACTATCATAGGCACAACCGATAGATAGGTATCCGAATAATAAGAAATAAATTGCTTTAAATATCACTGAAATGAGAAATGTCTTTTGAAATATTCCTTATCCTAGTATAAAATAATCAATACTTATGAACTTCGACTGATGATTTTTATAAATTGTTGTAGTGTCTAATTGAAAAATAAAAATCTGTACTGCTTTTAGGAAGCGAATTGCATAAAAACATGTAACATGATACAATTTCTTTCCAAAATCATGAAATTTTTACTTGCACTATTAACACAATAATGTGTTTAATGTAATACATGGATTGTATAGATAAGACCCCATTACAGGTGACCTTGTAGACTTTTCAATGTACCAAAAATATCTCGACGCCCCACCGGACTCCTACTGAGCATTCTTATAAAAGTCAAGTACATCAGCGATCAGTATGTCAGTTAACATCACGATTAACAAAAAATGTTCTCTAAAGTAAGAAAAGCATGGTCTTAATTTTTATGATATAATTTAGAGTTTAAAATTATTATTTTTTCCAGATTATCATCGTTTGTGCAACATTGGCTGTAGTACGAGGCGGTAACCTAGGTTATGGCAACCATCCTGTATCACAATATAACCAAGCAGCAGCATTGGACCCTTATAGGTCCTTGGCATATAGAAATGGTCACGTGAACCTGGGTTGGAATCCATCCGGTGCCCCACAGGTGGCTTACTCAGGTTACGCCAGTCCTGGACCTTATGCTGGCTCCTTGGCTTCTCCTAATCATGTGATCCATAACTCACCCCTCGCCTATTCTGGTCTTATATCCCGTCCTTCAAATCCTTTATCGCATCTTAACTCCCCTCATGTCAATCCTTTATATAACGTGGGTTCCCTAGGACACTCAGATCTTTTACCACGTGCTGGTGCCTTAGCTCATTCAGCTTCTGTCAGTCGTGGTCCTCTTGTTCACTCCACATCCCAAGTCAATGCCGTTTCTCTATTTCAATCATCGCCCCGCAACTACGGAGGTTATGTTGGACACAATCAACATATGAACGATTATTACGTACGTTTTTTTCTTATCGATTCACTGAGCTACTAAAGCATTAATTTATTTTAGTGACGAGCCTTTATGATTATATTAATTTTCAGTCTCATCCTAAGTATCAATACTCATACTCGGTGGAAGATCCTCACACTGGTGATCACAAGTCCCAGCACGAGGCCCGTGACGGTGATGTGGTGAAGGGTGGATACTCTCTCCTTCAACCGGACGGTTCCTTCAGGAAGGTGTCATACTCCGCCGACGACCACAATGGGTATGCAATCAGTTATAGAAATATCTTCAAAACATTCAACATGTTATTCCTGAGCTCTGAGCCCTCCTCTTATAGAAGGTGTCTTACATGAGGCATTGTAACAATATTATGGAACTATTATTCATAATAATGTTGTTAATTTTAATTTCAGTTTCAACGCGATAGTTCAGAACTCCGGACCCAACCACCACGTCTACTCCGCTCAACATCATCATTAGTTATGGACTATTTAAATATATGAGGATAAAGTGATTATGTATTACATACGCTGTTTTCTCTGGTACGAATAAACTAGTTGATATTATTGAATTCTTTTTCTATCTACAGCTTAATACAATCCAGTAATATTATGATTTTATTTATAGGTACTATCATTAGGTACTTACTTACAACTTGTAAATAATTAAATACGATAATATATACAAAATAATACATGAAAAAATCAAACAACAATATTTGTAATATCAGTTTCCTTCATAAGTACTCAATCCTTACAACATATAATCCAAGAAATATAAAAGTTGAACCTAAAATATATTTACTAATATTCGTATTCAAATAATAGATAACATTTTGACCAAAATAAACAAAATGTGTCGCGATTAGCCTCGGTCACTGATCGTATTTTAGCTTATCATGATATCTCATAATTACGTAATAATTATTCGACCATTCTGTTACCAAATTAACATTACTAAAACACTAATTTGAACAGAATAGCGGCTTTAACTCCATTTGCAATTCATATTGCTGTAGCGCACTGTCCGACTTGTGTCGGACGTTGAATGAAAGGAGTCATTTAGTCGCGACGGTATTTAATTACGGGGAAAATGTCAAAAAAGTATCATGGAAACAATTAGCTAGAGAGACAGAAGTTCTCAATATGACCTTAATAAGTGTTAAAATGGATGTATTGATGGTCCCAAATATATTGTGCTAACTGCTTAGCACAAACGATTTCTTCGTTAGACATTAAAATCTCTTTAACAACTCCATAAACGACAATATTCCAACTTTATACACAGACTCATCATCATACTCATTTACATTTGGTATAAAAAGTCACTCCATATTTCTTTGAAATTTCAACTGAATTTACATTTTTCTATCGTGTTTAGCGGTGTAGGAATGCTGTGACTGAGATATATTTTTCATATTAAATTCAGTTTTGTTTATTCAAACACATTTGTTACACAAACCTTGTCTTAATCACTTTTACTTCGAAGCCTTTCTCGATAGGTGGCAAATCTAAAAACTTCTAGTTATTTTAACTTATTGAATCGTCATAAGTAAGACAGTGTAGGTGTACTGAGTAGCGTGGTAAAATTTTATAACGAAATTAATACGTACTGTAATCGTCTTATAAATTATTAATGCATCGAAAAGCGAAACTTATGTTCTAAAGTAAATGACGTAATTACTTGATATCAATCACATAATATATTTTTTAATATAATTTCTCTCGGGGAGAGACGGTAGATCAATTGATCTATCAGTCTTCACATATGATTTATCTTGGGTTGAACCACCAATCTTCTATTAAAATAATTTCATTTCCGAAAAGTTCCATATTTACAAAAAATAAGACTGAAAGATGTTATATGAAGATAAGGTAATAAAATATATATACTGTTACATTTTCATTGTTTCTAATCAAAACCAAACAATGTGAAAAAATGGAATATGTTTTTAAATCTGCATTTTTATACTTTTTCTAGGTGACACTGGTAGTTAATCTCGGCGGTCTAATCGAGACATTTTTTTATTTTTTCAAATAATCTTTTTTGACAGTTACTCTCGTTTTAAAAATATTTTCCAAACAAGAACATAAAGCTATAAAAGTAAACTCTATCTAAAGTTTTCTATATTTTTTAACGATTTTAATTTAGGAAGAATATATGCCTTTTGAATTCATTAACTAAAAACATGAAAGAGTCACGAATTGCATTCACACAGATTAGATTAATTAGAAGATTATCTTTTAATAATACAAAACCCATTTCACATTAATATCTCTCAAGCAATAAATGGAATTGAATATTGATTTAACTCATTTTGTAATTTAAATCGACGTGCCGTATTGTTCCTGCAATTATTTCCGTTTTCGCTGTTATTAATCTGTGGTTGAATTTGCGCGGAAAACAGAACGCAAAACTGAAAACATTATCTTTATATTCCTTTGTTTTGTTCTCAATTCAAATATATTACTATAAGAATAAGGTTTCATTTATATCAGTTTTGGTTAATGGTAATGTGATCAAACTTATAATATCTCTCCTTTTAACGATCAATTATTGGCAGTGCCGGCGTTAGGGGGGGGCGTGATGGGGCGATGGCCCAGGGCGACAAATTCGGGGGGGCGCCAAGGTCTGAAGTTGGAGTCTCTTGCCTCTCCTGGTGCAAACCCTCAGAACTGTCCTCTACGCTCTGTGCATATGCATATTTTTTATTGAGATTTTTTTTAGATGGATTTTCTGAGGGTTTGTGGTCGAGGAGCGACTCTAACGATATCGTTAGAGCCACTCCTCGACCACACGGTGCTTACGCTTACGATTGGTGCAATACTTCCACCGCCAAACCGATACGCGTGACACGTGGTAGATGGTGGGGATAATTGAACCTTCTACGTCCGCGTCGTTAGCTCTGGGTAACGCTAAAGGAAAGATGAAATTCTTAATATAATTTTACTTGGGATCAGCAAAAAACTAACACTTGAAATTACTTCCCTCAAGTGGGCGCCACAATATTTTCGCCCGGGGTATCAGTGGCCCTTACGCCGGCACTGATTATTGGTGACATTTTATTCACCAATAAGTAGAATACAATTTTGAGATATACATATACATATTATACTAAGTTCCAGATATCATTATGTAAGTAATATAAGGTCCTGTAAGAACTGCCACTTCATGTTCTTATCGCTCACGTTATACGATGGCTTGTTTTTTGCTTCTAATGACTGGTACGGGTCAATGCGATATGCATTCAGTAGTCTCGAGCAAAGCCTACAATACAAATCGAATATTTTAATCAACGATTGCAGATATTTGCCGTGAGTCACGGTTTTTTTTTTTTAGTCTAATCAATCCTCAAAACTTGTATATTTTATATCATCTTTTGACATACACTACCGTCCAAAATTTTGAAAAAACCAGGGTAATTGAAATATAAACAACAATAAAATACATAAGTCATAATTTATTACTATGAAATCTTATTCAAACGTTAGATTAACATTAAGTAAGAAATATTCACTACAATTAAATGCAAAAATAATGTAATTTTCATTTAAATTTGGCCCAAACAAAATGACAACCCTTGTTTTTAATTATTTCTTCACAAATTTTATTCATTCTTTTAATTAATTTAGCGAAGTGTTCGGGGTCCAGTGACTTCCATTCATTTTGTAAATGTTGCCACAACTGTGCTGAGCTCGATGGAAACCGATTTTTAACTCTTCTGTCAAGCTCATCCCATACTAATTCTATAGGCGAGAGATCTCGCTATTGTGATGGCCATTTCCTACTTGCAAAATTTTTCGTTTTGTTTCTGCTGTAAGAACTCCTAACATAATTTTGACAAATGCTTTGGGTTGTTATCTTGCTGTAAAATTATATTTCGGCCAATCAGTTTCATTCCAGAAGAAATTGCATTTTCTTGCAGTATTTTCAGATAGCCTTCCTTATTCACTTTTCAGTAAATTTTAATCAAATGACCGGGCTTATTGTTACCAAAGCATCCCCAAACTATTGCAATACTATCATCATGCTAAACGGACTGCACAGTACACGCTTCTAAAGACCGTTCGTCTTTTGATCGGCACACAAAAACACGTCTATTAGATCCAAAAATTTTAAACTTAGACTCATCCGTCCAAAGGACTTTTTTCCAGTTTTCTTCCGTCCAATTTTTATGTGTTTTAGCCCACACTAGTCTATTTTTCTTATGGGTAATAGTTAATCTTGTTTTTTTGGCTGCTAACCATCCTCTTAAGCCAGCAGACAGTAAACGTCTCTTTACAGTTGTGATTGAAACTTACTTTCTCGTGTTTTATTTAAAGTAGCAGCAATTTGTGGCGCAGTTTGACGTCGACCTCATTTCGATAACACTTTAATAAACTGACCTGCTTTATTATGGATTTGGGACGTTCAGATATCTTCCTGTCTCGATTTTCTCCCGTAGCTCACTTTCGTAAGAGTGTAATGTACACCTTGACATGGAACTCCAACTTTTTTTGGCGATTTGGAGTATAAAATATCCTTCTATGTTCAAAGTACAAATAACACTTCGCTCTTCAAGAGAAATCTGTCTCCTTTTTGCTATTTTACGCAGTTTTCAACTGATGTTACTACCACATGAACCTCGCAAAGTAAACTGAACTCTGAACTAAATACTTATTGGAATTATATACTTATTTTGGAAAGCTGATCTCTATTCAAAACAAGAATAATGTTTGTATCTACCAATTCTAAGGAATTAACAATTGGCAGTGCATCAACTTGTGCGGTCATAAAACACGTGTGCCCATCTTTTGTCAATGTACCTACGGAACAACTGATAAGAAATAAGTCGTTCTCTTCATTATTGTTATAAGCACGATTGTAATAAAAGCGTATATAAATTAAATGAACTTTAACAAGAACCTGTATATTTCAAGATTTATTTGCGCTAATTTTGTTTATGTAATGAAAATAGGGTGTTTCTACACTTTTCTACGGTAGTGTACATAAATCTATTAATAAATAATTTATGTGAACATAATTATTTCCACAATGTAAGTTGAGTTATTTCATTTTGAAAACGTAACAATTTATTCAAATTGGTAGCAGCCATGACTGTCTATTTTATTATTTTTCAGCTTTTACTTAATTTACTGCAAAATTCCCGCGCCCGTTTATAATAAAACCGTTCAACTTATTTTTTTTTTTCTTGGTAACTTCAGTTCATAATCTGTGGTTTTCTTTGATATCGTGTAAATCTTTCGTCTTTTTTCAAATAAAATAGAACAAATTCGCGTCATGTGTTTCAGATGGACTCGAGCGTTTTAATCGTACTTACCGTCGTTTCAGGAAAGTGTTTTATTAATAAGTTAATAAGGAATTATTTAACTCGGATCTCTGCTATCATCATATTATTTAGTTATTATAATATTTGTGTGATAATTATTCGTGTAATAAGATTTGTTCTACATGTGTGTAAACATAAGTAACATTAATGTCACACACACAGGAATACAACCGAAATATATTAAATATTTAATTAGCTCATAAAAATAAAATTCCAAATTCAAATATGTGATTGTCAGATATTATTGAGGTTAGTACAAAATATTCCCTTCATATGATCTATATTATCACAGTGCCGTTAAGCGGAAGCTGAGCTACACATAATAGCGTTTAATGCAAAAAAATATATATATAATTAACGACTCACAGATCGACATGAACCTGTGACTAGCAATACCGCCACAGAGTAAACTGAACACTAGCGTACATGTTTCGATATGATTTTTATATCTAAAAAAAAAACAGATAATCTTAAATAATTACATTAAACTCGTATCCTCTAACTTCCAGAAAAAATATTCCCATCTTCTACTTGAATTTCCAAATAGTTTCAATAACTATCCATTAACAGTCCGTCCTGAAATATCTATTTTATCAAACACATGCAAAATATATAAAATAAGGCGACAACAATACTGAGCTGTAAATATCATTAATTACTCCTAACATATATTGGTCAATAAAATATTAAACATTGCTAACATAATATATTATTTCTCATACAACATGCAAAAACATTAAGGCATATCATTGGACTCAATATTGTAACACATTTCAGATAAACTACAAACTACGTTATTAAAAAGCTTAACCCTGCTGATCGCCTGTGCGGTGTACACCTTACTATCTATTCCGTTCATTCATTCAATCATTCATTTGTCAGATCATTCATTCTTCCTCTCGGCTGTGATGCTGCAAGTAGATCTCAATTCAAGGAAAAATGGCCCTTCCTGTCCCGGATAGAAGGTAGATGGTGTGAGCAGATACCGTCCGCCTGGTAAATTATTTAACTCCAGCACAACGAAACCAGATCTGAAATAAAAAAGCATATCAAATTACCCAATAATAACGTTATTTGTATGAAATTAATTTTAATTAATTTTTTATTCTATATTTTGTATTGGATTTTATTTAAGTAATGAATGTTACTAGACCTGTACGCTCCTGAGGATTCCCTCAAGAACGGCGCGGTTATATTTGGATCGTCCAAGGATTCAACCCTCGCGTCTACTCCTATCTGGTATTCTTTGGGACCTTTCAGTTCTATGGTGACGTGGCACGGGTTCCTGCTTTCTGGGACCGTTATTATATATTTTGGGTTATTCTGATAAGTTTGTCTGTGATTTTCACAACCGCCGGCTGTTCTGCCCGACCATTCACCTCTGATCTGTAAGAGTGAAATAAATATTTAACACTTTTTTAGGAGGAAATCTTTAATGGCTAATGTGGTGGGAGAAAATCAAGATATCCAGTGATTTGTAAGGATAAAGTTAAATAGATGGGACAAAAAAAATGAATCTATACGGATCAGTGAAAATATAGAAATCTATATTTACAACACTTTGGAAAACAATTTTTTGATTCTGTATGTAGTTATAAAAATCTTAACGATAACCAAACAGATAACTAAGGATTTTTACTACAAATGACAGAAAGGCCCAAACCACTCCGTTAGCATGTTAAAGATAAAAAAAGAAAAAAAATAATCATAACATTTTGGAACTTAAAATTATCAGTTAAAACATGCCAAGAAAAATATAAATGAATTGCCAGATTTATGACTCACAGTTTTGGTATAGGGATATGGGTCCAGCTTCGCCAATGCGAACGGACACGTGGCGTAGGCCCTCAGCGTGTAGTATATGGTGCGAGTCTTCTCATACTGGGACACGACCAGTGTGTATTTGTCCGAACTGTTCTCCCCCACTATTATCTTCACGAGGTAGTGGGGACTGTTGATACGTATACCGTCTATATAAGGAGGTGGGTCGTCTGAAATAATAGATCGTATTTTATACTCTATTCGTAATGGAATGAAGGCGAATTTGCTTTGGATAAATATAAATTAATTCTATCACGTTTCGGTGGACATTTGATTTGTTTACTTCAATTATTTTTTTTACCCATAATTGATGAAAAAACGTATCTTTTTATGTATATGAAAATTTCTGTCCTTTATTAAAGTTAACATTAATTTTGTTTCGATTTACAAATACATTCCGTTTCTATTATACGTTGAATATTAAGTATAAGTATTTTTACTAGCCGATAACACCGTAGAGGTAAATAGTATACAACATATAATGTACCATTTATTCAAAATTTAAAAATATCATAGGAAACGTACATTTTTAAGTTACGCAATTTCAAGATTAATAAACATTACTGGCGAATTACTGCCTCATATATGGATATATAAATAATATCCATAGAAGCAATAAATAATGTTACTGTCGTATAAACTCACGTGGATAGTATACTCGCTTCCCGTTCTTATAAACGAGTAGTGTTATGTACTCCTGGTTGTTCCTGAAGTCTTCTATCTTAGTGATGTGTCTCGTCAGTAACAACCAGACGGCGCCAGTGCCGTTCACCTTCAAAGAGTACTGAGGATTCTCTGATATCGTATACGCGTCTTTAATAGGACCGTTACCGGCTTCCCATTTCCTGGAAAGAATTAAATTTTCGGAGTTTAATGCCCACATCTGCGAGAAAACGGCAAAAAAAAAAACTAATCGGATGTCGGTTCGCCTGTCACGAATAAGATCCGAATCTTATTCGCCTTTTAGCATTCCGTATTCATATAGGGCCCATGGATACAAAAACTAAAGAAGAGAGAAGACAGTCTAAAAAGCCCAAATATAGACGCGAGACTGGATCGAAACACATCCACACACACAAAACAGAAAGCCAAATAAATATAACGAGACAGAAAACCAAAATACTCACTGATGTATGCAATAAGTGAACTTAAACAGCTCGGGGTTCCAATTGAGATAAAAAACATCAAAGAACTTCAGTATACTCGCGTAATCTATCCAGAACACTCCGTTGTCGTACTGAGCGGCGCTGTCCGGGTCGTAGTCCAGTGCGGAGCAGAGGTTCGGCGACCAGTGAACAGTGTCCAGCTCGCTGTAGTTGCCTCGCCAGCGGAGGTGAGACCACGGGTTCTTGAGCTTCAGCAGCTTTACGCCCTGTTGATGAGGCGAACATGTGACCTTCGAATGCTCGCGTCGTGATAGACATTTGAAGGTAGGTTTTAAAAATGTTTAAATTTATTTGCTTTTAGTTAATATTTTCTCTAAATTTGGTGAATTTGCTGACTGCCAAAGAGTAAATAATAGAACATTTTTTTGTAATACATAAAATAATACCATTTTAAATTAAATAATATCCTTCTCGTACATAGAACCATAAGATAGCCCATAGTAGTTTTTTTTACATCATATTCTTTAAAATGATATAACAATAGACATATGTACTCACTAAATCGGATACACTGATTTAGCCATCATAACAGTGGCGGTAAGAAAAGTGTCCTTCAGCATGAACAAAGCGAATACTACAAAGAATGCACACTCTATGGCCATACATGTCAATACGTACATTGACCAGCCGCACGTCGAGCACGGCGTAAGCGTGCGACGCGACGAGGCCGGTCCGCTCGGCGTCGTCGTCGGACAGGTCCCCGGTGGCGACGCTGGCCAGCACGTGTCCCGCCTCCAGCCTCGCCCGCACTATCTCATACAAACCATCCGCGTTGAAGTCCGCCTCGGACCGGATCGCGCACCGCTCCGGGATCCAACCGGTTAGTGCGTGGAGGTCGATGTTCTGGGTGGAAACATACGTACACATATTACTAAAACTAATATTATCGGATCCGTCACGTGACACGAGACGAGAGGCGGTCGCCTGCCCGTGGTCGCGGTCACTGCTGAGTAAGCGAAACGTAGGGCGGGATATTAGTATTATTTAGATGAATACTCTCGAAAGTCTTGGATGTCATTATGTGCGTATATTATTCTTTTCATATATTCCATGATAGATACTATATCATAGTTTTTAGAATTATTTTTTTTTTCCGTGTACAGCCAAGGTTATCCTTAATACAATGATTTTGTTGTTTGATTTCACACGAATGCTATTTAAAAATATATATAATCTCAGTAATTTTCCTAATTATCAAAATATAAAGTTGACATATTAGAAATAACAAAATAACTGCCAAGAGAGCAAAAAATCTTATAATACTTACGCTATTGGAGCCGGGGAAGTCGTAGCCTCCCATGACTTTCATGTAAGCCTTTTCTAGAAGAGACACCCAGAACTCGTTCTTATTGCTGGAATACGAACACAGCAGACGCCCGTACTTGCTGTATGGCAGACGATCATCTATGATGACCTGCAAATTAAACAACGTAATGTACATTATGTGGGTAGGTGAAAAATAAAGATCGTTGGTGGGGGGAGGCCTAATAAACTGGTGGGGGAGGCCTAATAAACTGGTGGGGGAGGCCTAATAAACTGGTGGGGGGAGGGAGTCTTAATAAACGACCTGGCCTTCCCTTCAAACCCTGTTATAGTAATATTCTTTTACGAAATGTAGTTTATTTAGTAGAAACCTTATCTCTGTTAATTTTATTCCAGCTCGCATTAAGTTTCATAGTGACCTACTGGCTTAGGATTAGTTTGTTTTTTGTATTTTGTAATTTTTCTGTTACATTGAATAAATTTAACATGTTTATGTAGTAGTGTAGTAGAGTGTGAACCTAAAAATATATACATATTTAAATACACGCATATACCCATAGATATATACATATATATGTATGTCTGTCTCTGTGAGTGCAACCAAAAATGTTACCTGTATTTAAAGCTATGATCCTAAACTATAGACAAAAACAATTGTCTTTGAGCAACATTTTTAGTTTTAAAAACCGAAAAAATGTATATAAAGGTTAGACTCACCTTTCTCCTGACACCATTTAAGTGCAGCTTAACCATGTACTTGCCGAAGGGATTGTACACGGGCTGTTTGTTCTTATTCTTTGGGTATATTATTGAGGTTATTATCTTCTTATTGAACCTCCTTTCGTACAAGGCACTTACAGCTAACGACGCCACGAACGAACAATCTGATACTATCTGTAGGTAAATAAATAATAACTAACTGTATTACGACGTTTATTCAGCAAAAGAAATTTAAAAGTGATGGTTATGTTGTGATAATTATGATAATGTTATGATAACGATGACGTGACTGCGAAGTCGCGTACATCCCTATTAGATATTTCTGCAAAGTTAAGTCTATTGAGAATTGTTTTCCAAGGACATGAAATTATTTATAGTATTGATTAATAAAAAATGAAATTATGAACTAACAGTCTGTTTGATGCTGAAGAAATCGACGTCATCACCAGCGATCATCTTGGGATCACTTGATACTTCATGAGGCCGAACCCAGCACTGGAACTCCTTAGCCTGTTTCGATGACAGTTTCAATTCACTGGCTCTGTCTTCAAACGGCAATGCATATTGGAATTTCTCTGACAAATCCACCTCCATAAACGGAAGGAAACAGTTGTTGTTGATGTTGGATGTCGTTCGCAGTACTTCCTTTTCCTCTTCCGTGTACACTTGTTTTCCACTCACTTTTAAATGGACACTCTGTTCTCGTTGGAGATGAACACGATTTGGTGATACACCTTAAAAGTTGATCTGAATATTATTTTTTATCTATGCTTTAAAGAAACATTTTATATTATTTTTTGATTATTATCATAGAGTATAACTATTTTTTTCATATCGGAAGTCGAATGCGGAATGATCTATAACTACAGTATTCTATCTCACCAAAAGTAGAAGAAGTACTGAAATTTAAGTTTAATAGAAATTAATACACAAACTATGTTTGATAGCTATTAAATGTAAACCTCTCACAAATGTAGGCCATTCTAGGTAAGAAAAAAAAAAGTGAAAAATGTAAATTCCCAGCATTGCAAAACAGTTAAAAAAAAGCATTACAATGAAAAACAAAAGAACAAAAGCTTAAGAACTACAAAATCTATAATAATTATGCATTACTTGGGGTAAATGTCTGAGGTATAATATATATACATATATATATATATATATACATATATATATATATATATACATATATGTATATATATATATATATATATATATATAACCAACCTGATGTTATACCTGGTGTAATCGACAAAGCCCCCATTTTCTTGATACCTTTAATCTCTTCGGCTCTATCCAGAGCTTGTGCTGCTAAACCTTTCACCTTTGTCATTACATCAGGGTCACTTGATTTCTGTGATACAAAGAAAAGATAATTTTGTACTACTTTTCATACATAGAAAATTATTGAATAACCTAGAAGGGTGTTCCGTTTTTTCTAGTAAAAACCTACTAAATATTTTTGCTTCTATATACATGAACATAATTATATAATTATTTAGAACACAATATCTAATTATAGTATAATTTTTTAAGCAATTTTTCAAAAAATTTTTCAAGCAGAACAATTAGTTAAATTGGTGTATCCGCTAAATAAACTCTTTAACTTTACAATAAGGAGCACAGAATATATATTAACTTAGAATCTTAAGAAAATGTTTTATAAACAACATTATTGTGAATAATGAGATCTGAGACTTTTGCAAGTATTCATTAAATAAAACTAACCTTCTTGGATTTACTATGCTTTTTTTATTATTTTAATTACATACTCCGAAGTTTCGGTTACTTTTCAGCAAACCGTGATCACGGGCAGACAAGATGGGAAAGTGAATGTGAACATTATTTTGATTACATTCCTAGAAATCACTAAACACTTGTAATGTACTTACAACACTAACAGCCAACTCTACTGCCTGTGTGTATAATTGCAGAGCTAAATCCTTCAAATTGGCCTCATCTGCGTCTAACGCTTGCTGCATCAGAAAATAACATTTTTGTAGATTTCTTATACTTTCCTCTTGTTGGGCTCCATCTATTTTTAACATATTTAATGATAAATTAAAAAGTAGACATCGTGTTAAACTAAATATATTGAAAATATATCAGCTTACTCATGCTATGATTCAATAAGGAAGTTGTAAATTATGAATTGCACTTAAATAATTGATTAATTAAAAACATATTATTATACTAAATGTGAATACCTAAAAATATTAGTTCTGTCTGGTGACAGCAAATGTTCATTTCATGTAACAGCTACCTGCACTATGATTTCTGTTATGAGTCATAAAAACCCGATTTGTTCTACGTCTAACTTGTAAGCAATGAGAAAGACTTCCATTTTATGAAAACAAGACAAGTGTGCAAGTTTTAACAAACCTTTCTGCTCCTGCAAGCGTGTAGCCCGCTCTAAGTATTCTTTTACTTTACGTCGGAATTCTATTTGCTTCTCTGAAGAAACTTGATGACACACACGATCCAACAATCTTGCAGCAGTCCGGTAACATTCTACTGCTTTATCAGTCTGGCCTGTTTGATCAAACTGCACAGCCAGAGACGCTGCTTCCGTTGCGTTAACGAAATCACTCATCTTTAGTTCAATAATATTTTATTTCATTTTAACCAATGTACCAAACTATATCAGATCTCAATAAACAATACCTTATTTATGCTTGTCATTTGTCAGTCTGATTTGACAGCTATAGTCACTGACTTCTAATAGCTCATTTACACTCGCGTACGAGTCGCGAGACGAGGCACGAGTCAAAGCATAAGGTGAGAATGTAAATAGTCGTTCGTAACTCGCCTCGCGTCTCGTCTCGCGCCTCGCAGCGTTCGCGTCCGGAACGGTAATCTGGGCAAGAGTCAAAGGACCTTGCAACAAAAGCGAGCGTTGTGTTTAGTGTTTACATTCGCGCTCTCGCTTCATTTAAGTTTTCATCCTTGTGCCGTGGCAGATAAATCAAAATGGAGTGGTCCAAAAAAGAAACATTCCAGTTTTTGAAACTATTCCAAAAAGAACCAATGATTTGGGATCCCAAAAACAAATTCCATAAAAATAACCATAAAGTGAATGATGCTTGGGCAAGGTTAAGTGAAGAAATGTGTAGACCTGTACCTGAGTTAAAGAACAAAAAAAATTCTCTCATGGCAACCTTTCGTCAGCATCTGCGGCGCAAAAAACAATCATTAAAATCCGGGGCAGGAGAAGATGATGTTTATAAGCCAGTGTGGCTGTACTACGATGCCATGGAAACATTTTTGGCATCTGTTTACAAGTGTCATACCAGTATCAACACTGAAGAAGGACTTCATGAAGAACTTGTAAGTAAATTAAAACTACATATTCATTTAGTTATACTTTATTCACTTGTTGCTAGAAAGATAATAATAAGTACCTACAAGTATTTCTTTTTAACCTTGTCTACTAGCTAAAATGGGTTAAAAAATTACTCTGGCAGATATAATTTAACAACTATTAAAATCGATTGATTGATTTTTTATCTCATGAAGGATCTGAATCTGAAGGATGAATGTGTTATAATCTTCCTTATGACATCATGTATCAATATTTTAATAATTTTGCCTTAGAAAACTAGCAAACATTTCTTATTTGTATGGCACTCTGTGTTGCACGTCTACCTACAATTGGTATAGGTTAGGTTAGGTTACAGCTTGATTAGTAGAAACTTAGTCTCCAAGACCCTTCCTTAATTATTTCACCATCAATAACTGTATCAAAGGTCCCAGGAGGTGTGTATATGTCTCTAGATGTCCTGCTATTTCTAAGAAAATAATGCAATCGAATACAATTCATAGTTATCAGTAGCTTTATCTTTCCTAATTTCCTTGGGCTTTTTAAATATCCTAAAAACTGTTATTAAAACTCCAAAAACATTTTCAACGATAACACATGTACTAGATAATCTCATGTTAAAAGTTTGTTGTAATAAACCCATGATATGGTTTTCTGGAAAAGGTTTCATCACGTGTTTGCTTCATACAAATGCCCCATCTCTATGAAAAACCTATGACATATTACATTGTCATTGAGAAAGCAGACTATCCCTTTTATCACTTGATGGGCTACAAACAAGTTTTCATACAAGAAAAAATTATTTGCAAATAAAAATCAAGTACTTCATGAAGTTGATTCAAAATATTTTTCTTAAATTCCACATAAAAATGTTGTTAGTGGTAGCTGACCTAACCTGACTTTTATACATAATATTTATTTTAAAATAAATAATACAAGGGATTTATCTTATTACAGATTTCACCAGGACTACCCAATGTTGACGATGAAACCCACAATGATAATGAGCAAAATAACGAACTTATCAATGACCAACACGATGAACAGATTAGTGAAAAACACAAACCAGTGAACAATAAAAAATCCTTTAAATCACCTATCAAAAGAAAACGTACCCATGAAGATAGTGAAACTGATATTCACAAGAATATAAAAGACACAGTTTCTAATTTAAATAACATGTTATTAAACAGGAAGGAAAACGATGAATGCGACTTGTACGCGCAGTTATTGGCTACAAGATTGAGAGAATATTCAAAACAAGAACGGCGTCAGATTATGCATGACATTGATGGGCTACTTCTGGCAAATCCTCATAGCCATACACACTTCTTGTATAATGATTGTGATGGCTGCACTAGAAATTGTGAATAGATAGTGAAGCTCCTGTAGCTGTCGCCTGTAGCTAAGAATCTTAAAGTTAGAGCTAAGCGCACTTTTGCTGAGATGGGTACTCTGAGTCTAGTTTTTTGCTTGATAATTAATATTACCATTTGTCAAGTTCAAAACGTTTGACAGCAATTTTTTTGTGTCCTTTTGAAGCGCCACTAGCGAGGGTCCAGCGAACTAATTTTGACGTATAATGCAGATGGCTGCTAGGGAAGTCTTTATTCTGTTTAAATTTTGAATTAATTTGGTTGGAATTTAATGTTAGTTTTGTTATAAGCATTAAATAAAAGTAATCAAGAATGAGGTCATGTATACATTGTAAGCAGTGTTACGAAAAAACCAGTGAAACATCATTCCACAGGTACGTAAGTATTACTTTATTTAGCAATGATTAGTTCAATGTAGTGATATTTTTACCCATAAAAAACGTATTGCCTTACTTATTTTTATCATATCTTACTTTAAACAAACATTAATGAAACTCGTATGAATATAGAAATTTTATTTTCAACTAGGACCAACACTGGTTGCATCATATCGATAATTTCATTATCGATGGTTAATTTAACACAATTTTTCCGCGAAATGGACATAGTTCGGATTGTGTGGTCGATTTATTTTTCCTCACATGATAATTACGGATTTCAGGTCGACCTTCATTTTATAATCAAAACCAGAGCTAACAGATTACGTTACTGAACATATATTTTTTCCAGATTACGAAAAACTTAGAAGAGAGAAAAGTATGGCTTCAGAATAGGAAAATTAACAACTGGACTCCTAAAACATGCGATTCTCTGTGTTCATTACCTTTCGGTGATAAATTTTTCGACAAATGTTTTTGCAACAACGAAAAATTATTCTTTGTCAGTTACAGGTCAAAGTATACGAAATTTCTTAACTTGTCAAATGATTTGGGCACGTCAGAAATTAAAAATATAAATTAAATATATAAAACGTCTTTTACTTTACCTTTTCGACTGTTACTTAATAAAACTCTTATTCTCTGTTAATTGTTAATATAACACAAATAGTAATTATGATGATACGTTTATTAATTTAAAAACTCATAATCAAAAATTATCGATACTTGCTCTCTGATATCAACATCGCTAGTTTTAGTACTACAGACACTCACCATGTCCGATAGCACCAAAATGGCGATTATCAAACAGGCATAAATCATTACTACTAAATGTTAAAATGTAAATGAAGCTTGATCGAAAATGTAGCGTTAAATTCGTGATGTCTTATAATTACATAGATTGTTAATTCTTAAAAAAATCTATATTTTTATGTATATAAACGCAAAAATTATTATCATCAACAAAAGTATAAAAACTCGAAGTCAAATCTACTTTTCTTCTGCATTTTCATTCTGTAAATAGAAAGTTTTTTAATATCTATGAGAATGAAACTGTTAAAATGAATTCGTATATTCTTAATTAAATTTATTTAAAAAAATAATGTAAAAAATTTTGCAGCAAACATTTTATATATCTTTGGTTTCAGGTAATATATTTCTGAATAGACTATGGTATTTAGAGAGATATGTGTGGCACGCTTAAATTTTGACATTTAGATTCCGAAATCTGATTGAGTTATTAGTCAATATTTCAATGTCACCTTATTTTATGACTTGTGTGTCTTTTTCAATATTTTGTACTCATTTAATTGTTATGTAAAAACTTGTGATAGCACAAATTTATGGTGGTGTAATTATTTTTATGGTTTTGTGTGAATTGACATATAATCTGTATATAGCTCTAATATTATAAAATAAAAAGAAATGGCTTCAGACATCTTAGGACCCTCTACAGCTGAAATCCGCGAGAATTTGGTGATTGTCTTATTTTAATAATTTCTATATGGATCCTGTATTAGTTCTATATGGGTGTATAATAATGTCTTTAGAATTATGTCTATTTCCTTTGTCCATTTATTTAAATAAAAAAAAAAACAAATGTGAAATGACCTTCGTACTTAAATATCAATTAAAGTATAGATGTAACAAAAAAAAAAATGTTTTATAAACATGACAATAATAAAAATAATAAACAGAAAGTTCTGACATATAACAAAAAACCTAAATATATTTTTAAAGAGTTAAAAACAAACTATGTTTATGTCACATTTACATTCTTAAATTCAAATTGATGGTTATCTACACAGTATATTATAAAGGCCCATTGAAGGTCAAATTCAACAGAAGTCTTTGTTACTGTGGCATACAGATGAAAATCTCTTTCGCATATATTTTGTGTAGACATCATAGAAACTGAGTTATAAATTATATTTCGATAAAAATAATAATTTGCCTCTTTTAATTTTATCTATTAGCTATAGGTAGATTAATATGAATGACTTTATAATAAATAGTTTGTCTATAAAGATCTGCATTTCTAACTTTTAATAGAAGTGTCTTGTCACTGAACATGTAGATCAGTTTGTTGTTTTGACATACTATCTTAAGATAGAGATCTCTTTTAAGATATAATTTATCTTTTGTGCACCACACTTCCCTTATAATACTTCAATTATAATTAATAAAAATAATACATAAGTGAGAAACACAAATGTGCCAATAAGATTTTTATTATCTTCTTAATAGCCATTATGATATGATTGATATGACAAACCTTCCTATTTATGTCATTTAAACAATATTAAATTAAAATAAAATAATATTATTAATAGCTTCTGAATGAAAAACATTTTTATCATATATCTTAAATTATTACATATTTAAGGGACATTTCTTTTTGGCATCAATAAGTAAAGATTGTTGCTAAATCGGTTGAATATAATTGTACCTGGGATTATGAAAATAATGAAACTAATATTTTTCAGATATACTATGTATGCTATATTTGGTTAACTGTGATCACGGTTGCTGAAAAGTAACCGAAACGTCGGGAGTACGTAGTTGTAACCAAAAATAAAGCATGTGTAGTATATCTGAAAAATATTAGTTTCATTTAAATGAATAAGACTCGCGAAAGTCTTATATCTCATTATTATGACAAGAAATTTGGCATAAGGATTTAGAGTCATAGCCATAAACTGGAAAAGAGTACCGATTAATTCATATTTTTATTCAAATTCTTAGGTTTTAATTTATTGTTTGGGTAATAGATATTTTTTGGATCTCGGAGAATGCTAGATAAGGGTCAAGTGTGTTTTTTTTTTAATTTATACTAAATCTTATTTATTACGATGCTATTTTGAATTAACTGGCACATAACATTATCTATGTGAATGTAGGTTAAAGAAATAAATTAAAAACGTGTGTTATCAAACAGCGATAAAGCTGATTCCCTAGTTTCAGGTCACGACGGCTGTCAAGTTCCTCTCAAATCCGAATGTTCAGAGATGTACCATGGAGAGTAAGGAACGTTTTCTTCGTTCCAAAGGCCTGACTGATGCCGAAATAGCTAAGGCTATAGAAAAATGTGGAGAGTTCCTGGACGTACCAACGCTGGCCTCCGAATTGATGCTGTTCAATCATTCGAGAAGGTCGTGGTTCAGAGAAAGAATTCTACCTCTCATAGTTTACGGCGGTGTTATATATGGCTGCTATTGGTTCTACAAGGTTTGTATTAATTATGCAATATTGTCCTACTAATAATAATATATGTATGTTTATATATATTACATATATATATGATATATGTATGGTAAAATTTTTGTTGTATTGTATATGACTACAGTAATTGTCGATTGCCATATATCGGACTGTTTATAAAGACGTCATATTTTCCCCCGCTTTTTCTTATATTTCATACCTAATATTTATTCTAAAATTTATAAAATGAAAAATCTATGTGTACAAATAATTGCTAATTGTAGTTTTAATTAATGGGCGCTTCTAAAATAAACGAAAACTTTATTCTCTCTATTATTCCAAAAAAAAAATTCAGCACAAAATCAGACCGAAATAATTTCCTAACTTGACTCAATAGGAATTTATAAAAAAATGTTATTATTAAAAGCCACGACATAAATAAAATTAATTTTTGTATTAATTCATATAAAAAATAAAATGTAATTTACATCGATATTTTTTTTATACTGTGGAAAAATTAATTTGATTGCAGTTTTAAGGATTCGCTATAAATGGATTTAAAGTCCACTATTACGTTTTACTTATTAGGAATGAATGGTGTTAAGTGATAGAAAGCTCTTAAATTAAAGCACAAGTGAAATAACCTAGGTATATACCTACTAGTTTAAAAAATATATATGTATAGATTTTATTATAATAATGTTATTTACATTTACGTATTGTTGTAAAAGTTAAAATTATGCAATATATTTCTATCACCATCTTATATAATGGCGTGTGATAACAGAGTAACAAAGGTCAATGAACGATAACGTAGATTGTGTTAAGATAAAATGGCTTAAAAATCAAATCGTAATATAATTTTCATCGTCGCAAGAGTCTTTGCAGACTCGTCGCGGTCATCACGTATCAGTGATCCTTATACATGAGGACTTTCATGGGAAGATAGTGGCAGTGGTTTCCCCTTGCCTTCTGTACCAACACTTTTTGGGGCTGTTGTTAGAAAGTACATATGACTCGGAAAAGATCACATTGGTACTAGCCAGGTTTCGAACCCGCGCCCTCGCGTATTAAAGGCGGGTCTTTTAACCTCCAGGCAACAACGACTTGTTTATAATACGTAATATAAAACAATCAAAAATTATGTTCATATTTATTCTACTTAACTTATATATATCCTCTCTTATATATATTTTTGGACAGACAATTACATAATATGTATGCTATTTCTCTTTAACAATTATTACAGAATTTTACTAATCACATTCTGCCACTACTACTAGTTTATGAGGATCCAAGACATAACTAGGATTTGTTATATCTATATGTAAAAACTTGAGTAAAAAAAAATATATATATATTCCAGTATATACAAACTTGGGGTTTAAATTTCACCGCAAAAAAAAAAAACATCCATCAATATAAGTTATCGTTCAATATTATTGCATTTAAATTAAAACTGTATTTTTGAATGTAACTCTTTTGATTAATTTGTTTAAAACTTTTTTTTTTGTCATTAACATATTCTATCTGTACGTTTTCATTGTTGGATAAGACTTCTGACACGGCACGTAACTTTAAGTGACATATCTTAAAGACTAAAATCATATAGAATATTATACCCAAGCAATTCTAACAAGAAACCTTTGTCCCCGGCGCACGCCTTAGAACTGCATCAGACATTTACTGTTCGTGGAGGAATCCAAACGGAAGACTACAGCTGAGTGTATAGACGAGCTGAGAAAGTCGCTGGACGTCATGAACAGCAGCATCAGCTCATTACGCGGAGAGATGCAGTCATCAGTGAAACAGAACACGCTCAGAGCACAGATGGACAGCTTAAAGGCCGACATAGCGTCAGTTAAGGGGATTCTACTGAATAGGTGAGTTATTCTAAACTGTGGTTTCCTTAGGAAATACAGATAGTCATCATTAATTCGAAATTCTCTTTAAATAGTTTGTGTTACCTGGTGGTAAGAGTTGTATGGAAGGTGTTTTTGTTTTTTTTATGTTCCTAAAATAATATTTTGTCATAATCTTTGTACCGATTTCCAATAAGATGTCGTGTTTTGCGTATATAAGTATGTATTTAAAATATTTGTAAATGTTTGATATATTTCTACTTCAGGCAGTATGATGATGATGACAAAATATATCCCAAATATAAACTTCCAAAATCCGAAAGTATCTACAGTACAGCCTATTAATATTTTCATATTTTCTCATCTCAGGAATCAATTTCCTTCTCTCAAACGCACTGAGCCATCGATCCCCGCATGGCAGAGACAATCAGAAGAGGCTACTTCCACCGAGGTCCCTGAGACGAAGCATCGTAGTCGCAGCCAGAGGTCAGAGTCCGGCGGTTCCAACTCCAGTGAGGGTGAACAGGCCACCAAGAACAGCGACAGTAGCTTGGAGATCATGTGAGTGAAACAGATGTATACTACTTCATGTGAGTGACAAGGATATATATGTAGATTTATTTTGTCGTTAAAGCCAAAAATTTTACTTATATAATAATATATATAGAAGTAATTTTTTTCTTGCTATTAAGAATTGGTAAATTTTAAGATTGTTTTAAGTTCAATCAAAATAATAATCAAATTTTTTTTTTTTAAATGTAAGTCTAAATACTCATACTCAAATATTTAGACTCTTCTATATAATGAATAGTCTTATTTGTTACAACTCATGTACACATTTTCTCTAATACACATTCCATGTCACCAGTCCCCGTTGAAAGAAACGATTGGTTTTTTAACTTATTTCTTTGTATCTGGTTATCATTTAAATAACATTTTAAATGGAATTCAATTAAACTCCTCTTTGTGATTAAGTTTTGTTACCAATCAGTTATTAGAACTTATTGTTCCATATTTTTAATAATTATTTAAAAACTTTATGAAGCCTTAATTGTATGTGACAGTTAAACTTATTATACTTTAAATATAACAGATTGAATATAAAAAATGTCCGTATTTTTTTTTTTATTTAATAGTAAAAAAATCTGTATGTTACATATTCCTATAATGCCCCATGACTCCGAAAGTGGGTACTAAGGCTGAAAACTCTTGTTGCATAAATAATACATGAGAGTTATTTTTAATTAATCCGCACAATTTGCAATTTCTAGAGGTCGGTACTATGCAATACAAAACCAACAACTGAAACAACATTTGTAATGATTCATAAAATAGTATGATTTTGAAGGTTAACGTTTTACGTATCGTGTAAAAACACACTTCACTGCTAATTAGAACGATCATTATTTTATAAAAAAACATTACATGTCTGACATCCATGAAGTTCCTATTTATATTTTTGTTATTTTATGTAATGATTTTTATATAATCTGCATCACCGCACACTATCGGAAAAATGATTTCATAATTAAACTGTAAATGCACCTGCGTATTTATTTAAATTAAAACCTTAATATTATGTATCATAAGAATTATGTTAATATAAAGTAGTTTGTATAAATGAATTTCTATACAATATAAGTTTTGTTCCAGATCATGAAAACGTCGTTTCTGAACGTCACCTAATTAGTTTTGGACATTAGTTTTTAATGGTGTATAATTTAATTATGTGTCACTTGCCGCTATTCATTGCCTCGTCACTATTTTATTTGTTCATATAAAATAAGGCGGGAATTATGAAAATTGTTGTGAATATATATCTATATATATATTTTTATTATAATGTACTATTATAACATGGTGTCAGATTATAGCTGTTGATAGCTTAACCAAATATTAATAATAAATATAAATAATAATTTAGTATTCATTATTTTGCAGTTAATAGTTTGTTTTGTAAATTATTATTGTTTTTTAAATAAAGTTTACACACGATAAGATGACCGGCGGGGTCAAGATAAATTAAGGTCGATGGTGTCGATTCTAGAACCTAGGCTCCCTAAAAATATGACTTAATGCTGTTTATATTTTATTTCATACTTGACAGTTATCAGAATAAATCAAACATAATATATGGAATGTAAATTTAACGAACCTTTTTATAAGTAATAACAAACTGATAGCTCAGTAAGTTTCAGTTACATATATTGTAATTTAATACGATAAGTGCATTCCGCGATCTAAATGTTGTTACGTTAGTGTTGTGACTCTGTGGTGATAAATAAACCAATGACGCATTTTTTTTTCATACTGATATTTATTATTACCAGGCCCCTTTCTGTCGACTCAGTGTTAGCATTGGCTATAAATAAAAAAAAATATATGTCTATGGATTTTTATATTTTTTTTTAGGGGTGGGAAGAATTAATAACTGTAAAAGTATATCTGAATGAAGAAAATGCAATATTTTAAAGAGTTTATTTACAAAAATACATCACAAAGTATATTGAGCTTAAAAGTCCTGTATAATAGAACACATTCACTCCAACAGTTTGGAATTGAGATCAACTATATATAGGTAAGTATAACAGACGGCGGCCGCTCCGTTTGTAGTATGCACATACGTGATACGGAAAGGTGAAACGATACAATCATATGTCTTAACATATTAAAACGTCAAATGGAGCGGCGTTAACATTTATAAATACATACAAACGCCTTATGGCACTAGATTTGTTACACTGAGTTACAAGAAATTAATCTAGACATTAAAACACATATACTTTCAAAGAGAAGCTACACCAATATGGAGAAGATCCAGTCTTTACTCTAAAATTATGGCTTTTCATCAAATATTATAAGGAGAGACAATATATAGGATATTAAGTGACGCCTTGTGTAGTAGGTATAGAGTGGACTATGAAACGGCGTCAGTGGGAAAATACAAAACTTGTGTTTATAAAGCTACAAGTTAATTTCAGGCTTCACCAAAGCTGCAGCGCTATTTAAAAATCTCGGACCTGCAAGCATATGAATAGGAAAAATTGTGTTATTTGAAAAAAATATATCCCTTAATACCGACATTAATCTAGAAGTATACAATAATAAATGTATAGTACGCCACGCCGGGACAAACAGTTTCAAAGAGTACCTCGACTCGTAACACATTCAGTTTCATATACACGACACAGCGGCGCGGCATATAACAGTTACCTAAGAAACATTTAACAACGATTATATAATACCAAAATATATTAAACATCAACAGACATGATCTCCGGGTACTTTAAACACATTAGTACGCTATAACTTTACAAAGTGTTGCCAAACACATGCTATAGTGATATGTTATATATAAAAATACAGTCACATTGATATATACATATATATATATATATTGGAAACAGTATCATAGTGAAGCTTTCTTAATGATTCAACGGACATTTGGTAATGTTTCTACAATTCTTATCAAACCAATGTCCTTTATAACATATCACTGTTAGTATTAACGTTCTATGCATTTACGGAATGCAACAAACAAATCAATTGAAACAGTAACTACACGCTAGGAATACGTAAATTTTAAATTAATTAATCATAGAAATATGAAATTCTACTACAAAATTATAACATACGTTTAAATTAACTTCATTCGTAAACCATTTCCATACAACGTGTTACAGCGAGATCTATACCAAGTCTGATACTAGCTCCGCATGTAACACTCCAATATCATAGTCAGTCAGGAGCATGATCCCATAGACCCATACATAGATCCGTATATTAAATTCCAACTTGCACTTCTCGTAGCTATAGGAGGACCTTCTTTTCTGTGTTATTTTTGTCGCAGCGCACGATGACGTCATCGTTGCGGTTGTTCAGCAGTTTCCTGGCTCGTGACAGGTCATCCAGGAAATCCTTGCCCTTCTCCGAGCGCATTATCTGCTTCTTGGGCAGCACGTTCTTAGATAGATACGCGATCAGCTTCTGCCAGTCGTTCAACAATATGAATTTCTTGTCGTGCCTCGTTTCGATGGGTACCGTGCCGTTGGAGTGCTCGAAGAATACGTTCATGATCTGCTTAGGACTCTTCGATGTTCTGGTCGTCCTCAGTAATGATAACAGCAGAACGTCCACGTCCTTGTGTACTATGATCGGCTTGTCGTATATGTTGTTGTATAGATTAGTGTTCTCGGCCGGTCCGACCACGTAGATGACGTGCGAGGAAACCCTGAAAGCCTCTTCCGCCCACACGAACGGGTCGCCGTGTGAAGTGTTCGATATGTCTCCGTCGTACATGACATCGAACCCGTACTCGGAACGAAGGTAGGCCACGAATGACGCGACGCAATCCGCGTGCAGGCGGTTAGTCGGCGAATATATCACGAGCACCTTAGTAGGCGGAGGGATTTCTGGAATTCATAGAAGAATCATGAGAAAAAATCTATTAATGTGTTTTGATCTTTAATTTTACTGTCGGCCCATTTATACTAGACCACTAGGTACATCAATTCATACTTTTATTGACAACTTATCTGACTTGTGTCTCATTTTATTAAAAAATAATCTATTGATTTTTTTTTGTTATAAGAAATAATAAGTATGTATTTCATATCTGAATTATAATAATAGCAGATAAAAATACCTTGAGCATATTCCTTACACCAGTATCTTCGAATGCAGAGCAATATAAAGAAGTATATGAACAGTGTACCGACTATAAGGGATGCTATACTCGCTATACAAATGTTGAGAGTTTTATGTTCTTCACTATCTGAAAATAAAATACAAACTAAGATTAATTTATATATATACTAGCAAACCCGGCGAACTCCGTTTCGCCACCAAATGGCTTCGTTTTATGTAACATTTCGTTTGGTGATTAAAAGATGAAGAAAAAAATTTTTTTTGTTTTATATTTGAAAAGGAAAAATTTTATTTCATTTCACAACAGTAATGAATTCATTTCGAAAAAAAAAATTAAGTGTTATTTCGCCGAAGATCCTTCAGTGTGATTGCTTCAAGTGATTTCTTATGTGCCATTGTGCACTCATCCCAAACAATGAGCTTGCATTGCCTCAACAATTTTCCCATTGCACTGGATCGGGAAGTATTGCATGTTGGAGTCTCAGTTGTATTTAAATTGAGTGGCAACTTAAGCGCAGAATGTGCAGTACGACCGCCATCTAGAAGAGTCGCCGCAATTCCAGATGATGCTAACGCCAAAGCTATGTCACCTGTTGATCGAATAGTGGCCAAAATCAATGAAATGACAAATGTTTTCCCTGTTCCTCCAGATGCGTCCAGGAAGAATAGACCACCAGTATTATTGTCCACCGTTTGCATTAATGTTTCGTATACTGGTTTTTGCTGTTCATTCAGCAACGGCACATTATTTTGAACGAATTCCTGCAATGTATCAACATTGTATTGCAGCTCTCGATTTAATTCTTGGTTGAATGCATCGTGTATTGATCGATTTGGTGCAATCATTCCTACTTCAATCAGTAGCTTGTTTGCAATAGTCAAGCATTGATCCTCAATCAGAATCAGTCCTTCATTGTAGATTTCATCGGTTATTTGCATGTCAGGATTATTCGTTTGAATGCGCAAGCGATGCAAGATATCTTCACATATGTCGTCTTTGTATTTGTTCCATAACTGAATTGGTTGTGAAGGAAGACATGTGGTGATGATAATTGCGAACAGCGTTCGTATTTGGTACGCATTTGATGAAACAACTGAATCCGCAAGTGTTAAATCCCAATGAGAATCGTTCTCTAGGAAACCCAATAGTTGACATGCTTCTCGATATGTTTGGCATTGGTGGCCATTCACAGTTTTCAAATGCGCAAATGATTTTGGTCCACGTACATTTACCAACAGCAGTCGCAAAAAAAAACATTCATCATTTCTAGGATGAACAGTAT
Source organism: Danaus plexippus (assembly GCF_018135715.1). NCBI lineage: Eukaryota > Metazoa > Arthropoda > Insecta > Lepidoptera > Nymphalidae > Danaus > Danaus plexippus. The sequence continues at coordinate 6,913,674 of NW_026869849.1, read as the reverse complement.
ACATGCGACCTAGTGCATCAGTGGAAAACACCTGTGGCCAATCTAGAACTGGGGTTCCTTGTTTGCGACGTTGGAATTTCTTTGTTGATTGATTCCAAGTGTAATACTTGGGCATTTCAACGTACATCAGCGTCGCTGCGAATGGATCTGCTTCACACATTGCAAAGAAGCTAGTCAATGTTGTCGATGGTGGTCTCTCAGCTCGTTGTGCTGCATTAGCTTCAGTGAAGTAAACTCTTTGGCCATTTTCCAAATGCACTGCTAAATGTACAACTGTGGGATATCTTTCATGAATTAGAAATGAAAATAATCGCCACAGTGTTTCATTAGTACTGACGTATTTGCCCATTTGGAAGTTGCTGATTTCGTCATTTATTGTAATCAAGGATGTGTTGAAGAAAATGGCTGGAATCGGGATCACTTCCATCAAACAATGGTTTCAGTGGCTGTGGTGGTGTAAGTAATGGATCCAGTTTGACTTTTCCACTTGCGCAGCACAATCCAGCCGTTTCTCTTTTGAACTTTAACGCATTGGAATATCGGCATACAGTCGTCATTGGTCCAATATTTAAATTTTCATCATCACTGTAGTTCGCAGTGGGATCATATTGGAATGCCAAGCGATTGTATGATGCCAATGATCTTCGTGTGCTCACGCGTTGTCTCAATCGGGCATTATCTCTTATTATATTTTGTCTTTCTTCACTTAAGTTCTGTGAATACACTTGTTGCTGACTTGCATGTCTTGTGCGGCGGCCGATGTTCGCACGTCGTCCTCTAGGCATTTTTAACTATGGGCAGAGTGGTGAATTTAACCTCGAATGCACGATCCACATAATTTACACAGTTCAACTTACCACCTTAAAGACAAATACCTGCTGTTGAAATTGAATAAAAATGTACACAATACACGTGATTGATTTGATGGTTTCCAATTAAAATGTTAAGAAACGAATAACTTATTTTTTTTTACTTTTTTTTCACAATTTCACACCGGTTTGTCACATGAAATTAACTGAGAAGAAAACAATAAGTAGCTGTCAAACAATGTGTCACGCACCGGCGCCATCTACTTAAAATATTGGTTTGTAGTACATGCTATGTTTCAGAGATGGCGCTGTATTAAAAAATGATTTTCCCTATTTTCCCGCTTTTCTAATGAATTTTTGCTGAATTTTCTTTGCTATAAACCTCACGGAGCCCGAGACCTTTTCAACAAATGCAAAACCGTGGAAATCTGTTTGTGCGTTCTGGAGTTATAGCGTCAGGAAGGAAAACTCGACTTATTTTTATATTATAGATTGAAGTATTGCAATTTGTAGCTTCGATGTATAGACATAAAATCCAAAATTAATTACATGTAAACAATGTTGTATCACACAAATTATTTTAATATATGTAAATACTAATGAGATCTAAGATTTTCACGAGTATTCATTTAAATGAAACTAGTGTTATTCGGATTTACTGATTTTATTATTTAAAAAACTACATAATCCCGACGTTTCGGTTACTTTGCAGCAACCGTGATCACGGGCAGACGAGGTGACCGTGATCACGGTTGCTGCAAAGTAACCGAAACGTCGGGATTATGTAGTTTTTTAAATAATAAAATCAGTAAATCCGAATAACACTAGTTTCATTTTTTATGTAAATACTAGGTTTTGTCTACAACGTCATTATCTCGGGATTTAGAATTGTACTGTGAGAGACTATAAGTGTATATACAAAAACTATAGTAACCAATTGACAGGGGCTTCATATATGGGGCAACTACTATGCTTTGATTTGGTCATATGCACTAAATAAATAATAAAACCAGTTCTCACCAATAAAAATCCTCGGACTCTCAACTGACTGACATTCCATTACACCAATCTTACACTTCTCATGTATGGGTGTCACCACAAAATAGTATAATCCCGTGCTGACCAACAAGCTATAGTCATATGTAACCTCTTGCGTGTTATTTTTAGCTTTAATCAAAGCATTCTTGACTATTTCATCACACTGCGTGCCTTTGTCACATTTCTTTATAACTTCTATCTGGTAGGCGGTTATCTTGAGCTTATTGGGAGGCGGCATTATATGGAGCTTCATAGAGTCACTTAAATTTTCAATGTATACAAATGGTTTCCAATCTTTCTCTGTGATATCTGGATCTGTGATATTCAGTAGTAAATAAAATAAAATAGAAATATAGAAATATGGAAATATATATATATCATAAATGTATAGCATGTAATTTCCTCACCTAACATTGCAGCGGTGGGTATGTTGAAGTAAAATTTCCCTCTGTTAACGACATAATCATCTGTGGCTTCGAAATCCAAGACGTGGCTTTGTCCTTTATAGTTTCCATTCGTAATGGACCAGTAACAGTCATAATATAAGACAGACTGATCATTGATTTTCACATCGTTTGATATCACAATATTCCTACAGTGACCCTCCTCATACTTGACTGAATCTTTTTGGAATCGGAACTTCATGGCTACAAAACATACACGGTTTATTACAAACAAGTTCCTTTAAAAAAAATACGACTACTCAATCCATAGTCTCAAAAATAGACTGATACAGATAATATAAGGATTTTCATTTAATCTAACCTTCCACATTCTTAATTTTTTTTTTAATTTATATTGACTATAGACAAAAAAGACAATGAAAGCTGAAAGCAGTAATTTAATTAATATGTATGAATGTTTGTTAACCAATAACAGATAAATAGAAAACAGAACTGATTTCTTATTATATAATACTAAGAGTTCAAATTTCATTTCATCAAAAATTTAAATACAATTTTGTCTTAAATTCAATTTTTCATATATATATGTAAACAAACTGATAATTGACATATGGTTATGTAATATTTACAATTTGCACAAATTATAGTGAAAGTAGCTTGTGAGGATTTAAATGGCAGGTTTTAAAATCTTGCATAATAACATATTTGGGTAGGATCCAAAGTTAATTTAGTTACAAAATTGCATGAAACTATAATAATATTAAAAATATCAACTTACTTTTCCATTTAATGTTAGTGAACGATATATTTAAGACAGTATAATTGACAGAGTAGAAATTCACATCCCTGCGCCTCTCATGCAAGATGTAAGGTTTCAGTATGACTTGGCCAATTTGATTGTTTGATGTTATTGGACCAAAGTTGTCCGTACATTTGGAGCTGTTTGATGGAATGTACTCTACTTTGCATGAATCGTCATCTACATACTCATCACCAAGGATCTGACAATAATATTTATGTTTAGCAAATATATTACTTCTACACATTATACATATTCAATTTACTGGTTTTTCTCATCTATAGAATCTTTGTACCAATTTATGCTATAGTAGTTATGGATTTTATTAAACGGTATCAAATAACAATACATCTTTCGACTACTTTTCAAAGACTTTCTTTGGGAAGGCAGATAGTTAGAAAAAAGTTCGCATATTTTTTTCAAAATTTTTATAAACTATAAATTAATTATTCTAAAAGAACGAAACAAACTTAAGATCAAAATTTGTAGGTTTAATTTTGTATATAAAGATTTTCTTAAAACTTAAAAATGTAAACAGGACTAGAAATGACTCATACTTAGGTTTCAGAGATAGTAATTGATACGCCTGGCTAGCAACCCTAGTAATTCAAGGTCGTATCGGTAAAAATCAATAAACCCTTCATTATTCTATTCAACAACTATTTTACTAATTTACCTGTGTTGTACAACTACGTGTTATGTGAGTGTTATTGTGGCAAAGCCGATTTCGTCCAGAAACAAATTGTAACAAAAAACATAACATAAAACATAATACAAGCCGCCCCTCCATCCTGGCTCAATAAAATACCGAACTACACAAAAATAAACACTTCCATATCAATAACTAACACATATTATACGAGTTTCAACTATATAACAGGCTTTAAAATAAATAATGTTTAAACAACGCAATAGTGTTGTTTACGATACAGCGACCATTTTACTTTGCTTGTCTAGCTACAAAAACAATATGGCTGGAAGTGGGGCTTCGAGTATTAAAAAATAAAAATGTTATTGGAATGAACTTTGTATTATTTTGTATTACATATTTGTAAAAACAAAAACAGTTACAATATCATAAGAAAGTAGATACCGCCTACATTATTAAATATTATAATATTTAAAATTAATTAACTACTTTGTTTACGGTTGTCATTTTACCATAGACACAACATTGATAGCTTGACAGTCATAATAATTGACATTGGCATTTTAATAAAAAACAACCTATATAGGGCACAGTTAAAGTTTTAACTATATTTGATGATTGTGATGATGGACCTTTATGCTTTAATATGTTAAAAAGTATGCTGCGGGAGATGGTACATGAAGATAAAATTCTTATATGAAATTTTTTTCGACAAACGTCTACGATGACTGTGAGTATTTCTCGTATAAGTCTTTTAAATATGAAACTAATTACAACCATATAAACATATATACTTCCGTCTGATAAATTATGTACTTTAGTATATTATCCTGATACTAATAATATCACTAGTTAACACAATGCTCTTCTATTTTAACAGTATTGTTTGTATTGTGTGTATATTATTATAAACCTTAAATGTAGTGTCTTTTTATGGTGTTAATTATATCTCCTCGATATGAATAAAAATGTAGTAACATTTTTGTAATTCACCAAAAAAGAGTTCTGTTGGTAACAAAAAAATATTTTCCAAACTTTAAATTAACTTGTTACAAACATCTATAAAGTATTTCTAATTGGCGCAACTAACTTTTTTATTGCCTATAACAGTATAAAGTCTAATTGCATCCCACTTCTTAATAATCTGTTCCTGTTCACTGCAGTTATTGAACTGTGAGCTGAACATTGTGAGTATTACATAATGAGACAGATATCTCAAATGCATTGAATACATCGGAATATAAAACAAAGATACAAAACATCAATAACATACATGCAAGTCACAACACAAATTATATTTGTAAATAATGCACATAGATACAAACAATTTGCTTCTTTACTAAAATGTGTAGCCTAACATTTTCAGAGGTGGTGGTTAGCAGATTTAAGTGTAACATGTGTGTTCTCGTGAATACTTAAACAGTGAGATCTATATATTTTTTTTCGGTTGATATATTTCTAATAAGGTTCTATATAGAGTTTTTAGGGATATAGTATTCGACGAAATACTATCTTTTTTTTGAGCGGCTAGAGATCATGGAGTTTTTTCAACAATGTTGAGATATTTATTTTAATAATATGTCTTAAATTTGATATAAATAGATGTTAATACATGTACCAGTTGATTTTTCACCTTATAGTCCGGTCAATTTAGACCAAAAAATGAGGGTGAAGTTACATAAAGTCCCAACAAGCTGAATTTCTGTGAAGTTGTTTAAAACATAATTATAAACAATGTCTCAAAGTTCCCCATCATTCCCGTTTAAGGAAAAAATTTTATTCAAGGTCAAAGGTCAAAAAAACGAGTTTTTCGCGATTTTCAGCAAAACGGTAAGTTTTATCATAAAAGTACATAAGACAAAAATTGTAGATCATAAAATTATCTATAAAAAATGTATTCATACTTTTTTTCTTACGAGCCACTGTTTCTGAGATATAACGATTCAAAAAGTTATAAAAGTTGTTATCGTCATAATATGCATGAGTACGCCACGTATATACATCTAGACTTGTTATATATATATTATTATATTATACATATATATATTATATATATAAATATTATATATTAAATGTTTAAATATTTTTCTATCGGTCATTGTAACTTATACTTACAATATAAAATATACATAAGTTGTAACTATAAGAATATCAGGTAAAATGAAACCCAGTCCCTTAATCTTTAAGCCAGTGTAACTTCGAGACATCTTCCTCCAACCTCAGTTGCTGCTCACCAACATCTTTTTCGAGTATATTACCAAGTTTAAGTGTGGCTTGGTAATCAGCTAGACCCTACAGACTGGGGTTGGAAGTTGGTCAACAATATATTAGAGACAGTTCAAACTTTACTTCCACCTGCGCCGGAAAAACTGCTGAACACTATTTTTTGCAACTGCAAAAAGGGATGCAGTGCTAAATGTGGTTGCAAAAAAGTCGGACTGTTTTGTTCTTTGGCATGCACAAATTGTCAAGGCCGGTCGCGCTCTAATATTGAAACACAAACAATGGAGGATTCGTTTGACTCCGACTAAGTATCATGCGATACATCGCTATTGGCGCAATTTACTTGCATCCAAAATGAAGATGAAGAAGAAGCAGGAGGAGAAGAACAAGAAGAAGAACTAGAATTTGAAACTTACGAATAAGACAAATAAACTTCAACACTTTTTTTTTAATTTACATCGCTTTTATCTTTCCCAATCTTTGAAAATTTCCGTTATTTTGCAATAGTTTTACATTAAACAGGATCACAACTGACCCGTGGAGTAGGCCTACTGGGGAAACCACGTTAAAAAAAACGCCCTAAGTACACTACCTCATAGGTGGCGTGGAAACGTGTGCATATTATGACGATAACAACTTTTATAACTTTTTGAATCGTTATATCTCAGAAACGGTGGCTCGTAAGAAAAAAAGTATTGATACATTTTTTATAGATAAATTTATGATCTACAATTTTTGTCTTATGTACTTTTATGATGAAACTTACCGTTTTGCTGAAAATCGCGAAAAACTCGTTTTTTTGACCTTTGACCTTGAATAAAATTTTTTCCTTAAACGGGAATGATGGGGAACTTTGAGACATTGTTTATAATTATGTTTTAAACAACTTCACAGAAATTCAGCTTGTTGGGACTTTATGTAACTTCGAATGTCTAAATTGACCGGACTATTATGACTCTGATAGTACTTTTTATACTCTGTAATTGGTGTCAAAAAAATCACCTGAGTCTCTTCTTGTATAAGGTCACCAAGTGATTTTTTATAAAATAATCCAATTAATTCAGCCTAATCCTTAATTTTTTCTATCAGCTCTGTAACAATATAATTAAAGTTGATTTGCCATCTTGGGTGTGTTAGATGTTGATAAAACTTAATTTGTTTTTGTAATTAGTTGTTATCAATATGTCAGTATTCAGTCTATAATACATATATTTACAGTAATGTCACGTATTTTAAATCATATGCGGTTTTAAAACTAAGTAATTAAAGGCAGAAATATAGTGACAAAGACATTTTGAAATTATCTTTAGCCTCTAATGCAAGAACAATGTTATAAGTTTGTGGGTGTGAGGGAATGTTTGTGTGAGCGTGCGTGTGTTCACGTCCATACGTGTGTGTGTGTGCGTGCGTGCGTTCATGCGTCCGTACGTGTGTGCGTTTTTGCGTAGTATTATAGCTCTCAACGGGACTGACCGATTTCGATGCGGTCATTTTCATTTGAAAGCCAGTTTCTTTGAATCTTGAGGTGGTTCTTAGGCTATGATTGCTTAATATAGGTCCAATAGAATAAAAGTATCAGATCTTTTCTCAAATAATGTAAGGCATTTTTGCATGTGGTCAGTCGATTGCGTGTCTAACGCATGCCAGTATATTTTTTAAATAAAAATTAATATATATTTTTTTAATTAATAAAATTTCCATGTGTTGAACAAGACGCTATTATATTTTCTGTCAACTTGATTTCAAATAAATTTAACGAGATTAAAAAAAATATAGTCTTATTTTTGTTAGTGTGATGGCGAGTTTAAATATGAATTGATGTAAAAAAAAATTAGTATCGAAATTTTGTCTGATTCAATATGATTATCTTATTAGGCCCATGAAAAGTGTCGTCTAAATATATTGCGATAACTTTAATAACCCTTAATAACTGTTTAGTTTTAATTAATACAGGAACTGTTAACCAAAAGCCTTATCGTATCATGATTTTACTATTCTGTAATTGTAATTGCCTCCTTACTCTGTAACCTATAAATAGCTTTCGATAACTCAAGGTTTATATCTGTAATACAGAAACAAAAATGATTTTCTTCAGTTTGTCAGTAAGGAAATATAATTTTCAGATTAAATTTCGTCCATGAGTAAATGAGAATCAAGCCAACTTATATTGTAAACGCGGAAGTTTGTGGGGATGAATGGATGTCTGTTGCTCTTTCACGCAAAAGCTACTAAACCAATTCTGATGAAAACTTACAGTAGTGTAGCTTTGATATGAGAATAAAACATAGGGTATAATTTATCTCGAAAATCATCATGCCGTTCCTCTTGTATTTTGGGTTTTCTCACGTGGCACTGACTATAGATGTAACTATAAATTTCTCTGAGCCCAATACCGGAGCATGCAGACGAAGTCGCGATCAAAAATTGGTTCGATACACATATGTTTGGTGATTTGGAAATAGTTATATCCGCAAACATCGAATTAATAATATAGAGACAATATTTTTATAAAATTGTCTTCAGAACAACTGTTCATACATTTTAGAATTTTATTTACATTAATTATTATATGTGAGTCTGTTTGTATAGACTTCACATAAACGAGACCTAATTTTGAATGGTTAACGAAAGCAAATTTGAATTCATTAGTCCGAATGACGTACTCAGTACCAGACAGAACAAATAGATATCATAAAATCGATACGGCCAATTTAAATTGTTTTCAAAATTATTGTTGGGTAGATAAAATTCTCATAACTTATACGATACTTGCTGACTGATAACTGATAAAAACATTTAACGTAACTTCATGTTCAGACGTATTGTGTTACTTTACGAGAGCGCACTGGTGTTGCTATATCTGAACAGGTGTTGCCGTATCCGTGAGGACGGCTTGTGATATTTTACCCAAACCGTAGGGAGCTATCACGTATTCGAAGGGTGAGGAATAAATTCTCGAGAACACACTGTTGGGGTAATCCGGTAGAAATGTACCCTGTGCAGGACGGCCGGATGGGGCGGCGTTTCGTTCTAACACTGGTGATCGGAATATCGGCTGGTTTTAGTTTCGCGTACATTCTGTTAACCTCGGCCGGCTTCACACGGGATGTAGCCTGGTCCTACAGGTATATATGTGCCCTCTTTTAACTGTGTGTGCATGCCTTTATGTTATAATATACGCTTCCTTCTCACTGCTGCTATGCTTTATATTATGTGCTTCGCTATCATTACACACTCTTATGTATATTTCTTATATTCTGTCTATTGTTTTTTTTTAATTATAAAAAACCGGTTCGTATTTAATTGGTTCACATGTCACAATCAAAATGTGGAAAAGCATAATTATGTCGCATTGAATAACAAATAAAAAAAATACAGGTCTTATAGCTTAAAAAGAAACGAATTCACAATGCTATAAATCTTAATATTTTTCTTTAATTTTATCTTTAGTCTCGGAATATACCTTCTTAATGATTTAAATATATATATACATTTAAATAATAAAGATGCCGATAATTTAAGTGCAAACTAATTCTAAAACGCCACAATATAACATCCGGTATCCGGTTTCGAAACGATAGTATAAAAATATATGATTAAAAATAAATTCATAATAAATAATAAAAGTTATCGTGATACGAGCGGGAGTTTTAATTATTCTTTACTATTCCATACACATATAAATTTAAATTTTCAACTCATATTTTTGACAAGGTACCGGCATTGGTCGATATTCGTTCATAAATTTAAAAAAAGGAATAAAAATATTTAGCATTTATGAATTATATAAAAATTGTTTTTGAACGCGACTAATAATATACATACACTTCAAGTACTATTAGTTCCGAAGTTGACAAAGTATTTATTTATTTTTTTATTTGCTTGAAAACGACATCAAAGTTTTCTATTGCTGTTTTTTTTTTATCTTCTTTAGTTATTTTTTTAATAAATTTTTTTGGTTAAAAAACTTATAGAATAAAAATGAATTCATAAGTAAATTACCGGTCTATTGATTGTTCAGAAATTTAGGATATTTAAAAAAATATATAAATTTGATCAAGATTTGAATATGGATTAATTATGGATATAAGTTTCTGCACGTTTTCACTATAGCGAAATACAAATATTCTTTATAAAACATGTTCATTAAATGACCTCGTATTATATATATACGTTCCTAAACCTTTACAGGATTCAGTTTTATTTATACAATTATTATCTAGTCGCCATAGTGTCATTTCCTCTGTAATACAAAGTATTGTCAGTTACATTAAGGTCGAACATGTTGACTACATCGCAATAAATGTATGATGCAACAGCTCTAAAAGAAAATTAGATATAAATCTGTCCGTTGGAATTAATTGAAGTGGAATATCTGAATATTTTTAAGCCACGGTCGTGGATTTCAAAATGCTAATTACTGCCTACAGACAAAGACACAAAAATAAAATAGTTTTAAATTAATGTTGCATGTGTAGATGTAGTGCTATAGATACATATTGTTTGACCGAATTATATCATCTGTGGCAGAGCTTTTGAGTGAATACATTAATAAAACATCAGATAAATAAATATTGATGATAAATAAATAATAAAAAAAAAAATTCTCGACTAAGTTGCTAGTACAAAATGTCCGTGGATATATTTTTCAGTTAATTTCACAGATTGATAACGCTTGATAGTAAAGTTAATTGAGTTCGTACATTTTGAAATAGCATTTGTAATTTTATCGTGTTCCGTTTTTATTCCTTTAAGAAGATAACATTTCTATTGATAATTATTTTGTTACATCGAAATGTAATCCTAATAGATCGCTTAAAAGTAACAATAATCATAATTTATCGAAGTTTTACATGTACGTAGGACGTTTTAATGGAATTTTTGCATAATAGCAACCATGCATAGTCCTTTTTTTGTTATAATGGCGATATTTAAGATCATACAAAGAACAGACCATGGGTTCGCTTGCGGCAATTAGATAGCTGTGATTGGTCAGTCCAAGACTTTATCGACGAATCGAATTTCAGAGACTCAGCAAGAGATCTCGAAAAACATCCAATACCGAGCGTCATAGATCACGGCAAAGACGAGCCCGCTCATAGAGATGAAGACAGAACTGTGGCCGATGAATTGGCTAAACGAGTACGCGTTCTCTGCTGGGTTATGACACAGCCGAGTAACCATAAGAAAAAGGCTATCCATGTTAAAGCTACGTGGGGGAAGAGATGCAATAAACTGTTGTTTATGAGCACCGTCGAAGGTTTGTCGAGAAAAATACATTAGATTGAATTACTATGATAACGTTTTAATATAAAGTCCACGTGGAACAAATTTTGAATTGATACGTAAATAGAAAATATAGAATTGAAGTGGTAAAACAACTCGGTAACCATTAGCGAATTGATAAATCAGTTGTAATGCCATGTAGCTGAAGCTGTTGTTTCGATCTTGTTCCTTATTATATATTTTTCATTCTATATTTTCTATATAAATTTCGATTAAAATAATATTAATTATCTATGTTGTATCCGATTTTTAATACAATTTTTAGTAACATTTGATTAAATTGAGATCGATGTCGGTATGAAACTTGTATATTTATATCTTATCGATCAAAATCCTTTTGTAATTTGATAAAAAAAAAAACAAATACATGGAACGAAGATACAAATCGCCATTATCTTTGTTATCTGAGACGTCAGTATTTTTATACTAGCCGCCAATATTACCTACAAAACGTTCAATATGCACATTTGTATGGAAAATCAATGGAGTTTTTTATCAGGACCAACCCACATATAGGGGTTTGGAATTGTTCCAACGAAGGAAATCTTATCATAGTAACATTAAACTATTCCTTGTAGCTGAAATGACGAAAGGAAGAATGAGAACGGTTTTCATTTTAGTTACACTTTTTGGTATATTTGAATAATTTTCTTAGCGATCTGCTTCTACGATTTTTTCGAACAGATGAGAGTTTGCCATCAGTGAAGTTACCAGTGTCAGAAGGAAGGGATTATCTTTGGGCGAAAACTAAAGCTGCCTTCAGATACGTTTACGAACATCACCGGAGAGACGCAGACTGGTTCCTCAAAGCTGATGACGACACGTATGTCCCTTTGTTTGTTCCCGTTTTAAAGCATTCGAAAAAGAGAGAGGAATTGTCGAATCAGTTTTAAAATTTATTAAATTTTAAATTTATTTTACGGATTGAGTTAATATGATTTAAGCTATAACAAAAATAGAAATAATATGACACTTAACTCACCGGCTCGAGTCAGAGAACGAAAGCTTTATTGTCAAATCTTCAGGATTTTCCAGAACTTGCAGGTCCGAATCCTAACCCGAATTATTCATATTTTTTATTTAAATTCTATATATTTGTTTTGTTTTTTGCAACATATTTATTTATAAATGATGTAACACGGGTTCTCTTTAAAGGTATGTGGTAGTAGAGAACCTGAGGTACATGCTGTCAGAGCACGACAGCAAGGAACCGATGTATTTCGGATGTAGATTCAAACCATTCACCTCGCAGGTTAGTGACGTCATTCAAAATACGCCTTTCATAAATTACGGAAACAAATAAATGCAAAACAATTGCATGAGAAGAATCTTTTTTGTCTATTGTTTTCGCGAAACATTTAATTTAACAAAGTCACTCATAATCTTGTTACAATAATAGATTTAAAATCTTCATTAAATTTCCCAGATTGCGTTCTAACTGTTCCAAATGTTCCAAATAATTCAAATGTTCTAAGTGCAGTCATTGTTCCAAGTATTTTAACCGTGCAAACTGTTCAGACTGATCAAACTGTTATTATAACTGGTCCAGGGCTACATGAGCGGCGGGGCTGGGTACGTTTTAAGCCGAGCGGCTCTGGACAAGTTCGTGAGGAACGGTCTGCCGTCACCACACCTGTGTAAGGCGGGCGACCACGGGGCCGAGGACGCCGAGATGGGTGAGCGTTTACATTGGATGAAAAGGATCAGCGGATGGATGAATTGGTGCAATGTGGTCAATTGATACGAAATAATGTCCCTTGTATACAAAGAAAATAAAATATATACCCGTTATATAATGTAACTATGACGAGTTAAGGCGAGCTCGTTCGCTATAATCACCACGGTACAGGATGTGTGCGTTTATTCGTTTTAACATTTATATTTTCTAAATATTAACTTCTCGATATAGATTTCTACTTAATTCTCTAAGTTGTGTGAGTTATTATATAAAATTTTATATTTGTTTTACTGCTAGGTATATGCCTTCAGCACCTGGGCGTTAAGGCGATGGATTCGCGGGATTCTCTCCAGCGGGGACGATTCTTTCCCTTCGTCCCTAAGGATCATTTGTTCCCCAACAAGGATAAAGGCTTTTGGTACTGGCAGTACATATACTATCCCACTGATGAGGTAATATATAGCATACTAGCTTTTGTCCTCCACTTTGCCCCTGTTGTTAAGAAAATTTATATTATTAATTTAGCATAATAGACATTTTAATCGACCGACAGCGACATTTATAGTCTTTTCCAAGTGGATACATAATACATTAAAATGTTATTAATTGAATATTTCGAGTTAGAAATCCTTACTCGAAACGTCATTGTGTTCGACATTCAGTGACACACACATTGATGAATGTTCGCGTATTGACATATGATATGTGTGTGTTAGTCACAGCACTGTCACTGTGTAATGCTTATTTTAAATAGATTATTATATTTCTAATGTATTTTATATAAAAATAATACTTCTGTATAAAAACATTGGCTATGTAACGTTATACGTTAACCTTTGATTTTCTTGAAAAGGCGCAACTAAGTCTTCGCTTTTCATATCAATATACCAATATAAAATTATAGGGAATTCCATTGAATAGAGTAACTGATTTATAAAAAGTAAAAAAAACACGATTTTAACTTCATACTTCCGGGATATCGCCTCTCAGTCGCTTTCTCAATTAAGCTCGAGGGGCCCCAGCCCTAGTCGACCACTAAATGTCATATCATTGACATTTAAATGAGTTTTGCGTTGTCAAATTAAATATTTCAGTAATTCATACATTATGTTATACATGATATATTATAGTGGCTGGTTTTTATATTCTAGGGTCTAGACTGTTGTTCCGACCACGCGGTTTCCTTCCACTACGTGAATCCTGAACAGATGTACGTATTGGACTATTTGATATATCACCTGAGACCATACGGCATCAACTACAGGGGCTCCATACCCAGGAACGACACTGACGTTAGATAGATATGTACCAAAGAATAATATATATATATTTGAATTTATATACAAAGAAAAAACTGACTTATATAATATTATGTACAGTTCACTTGTATGTGAATTTGATTATTTAACAAATTAATCGATATAATAATTCCATATGTACATATATTATGACACTAATGAGGCTTATACTGCAGTGTATCTGAGTCTGCGTATCCTTAAAATATGTGTTATAATACATTAAGTAATCATAATAACTAATAACCAAAGTTCTATCATAAGCCGGCGAGACAGTCCTTGTAGCGAGGAACCTGTCAATATTTCTTCTACACAATAAGTCCTGTAGCTATTTTAAGATCAAACGTACTTGCATAATGGTAGCATAATTCTCTATATACTAAGCATAATACAGATCTGTACGGAACGATCTGAACAATTTGGTCGGTACACATTTAATGTTTATGATGTAGCGAGGTTTTATTTACATCTTATTTATGTAAAAAAAATACTCAATTGATATATAATAATTAATTTAATTAGTTATCGTAATTGTGTGTTAAAATTATTTATAACAATATCCTGGTGTTAGGTTAAGTTTTGCATTTCACACTGTGGCTAGTCGCTAGTTGTCATCCAAAGATTCCTTTAGTTTAGGAGAGCACTGTATATATGTTATTTTGTTTGAATTATAATTTTTATTATACAACAAGTTCTTTGCTTGAGATATTTATTTTTTTCATAGTATTCTGTATTCTATACGGTTTTATACCGTTTGATATACTTTTATATATAGTTTTAATAATGAAAATTGAATGAGAATCAATTGAATTCTATCCATAAATTGTCCACTGCCGTTACTAACAATAGTAGCTCACTGTTACTTCTGAAATATTTAAATGTATAGCAATAAGGTGTTTAACATATACTATAGGAATATAATAATAGGAATACACTGTGTTATAGAATTTTTGATATTTGATACAAAAATGTTCCTCACGTATATTTAATTTATAACTTTTTTTTTTTAATATTATTTGCTCAATTGGTTAATTTTAATTTATTTACATTGTCTCCATAAAGCATTTTTCATTAAACCAGCACTTTTATTTCACCTCTTGATTGTTAAATGCAAATGTATTTAAAATATTGTATATACAAGAATTTGTCTTTCAGATAGAAAAATATTTCTTTTTGAGTTGTTGATAAGTAATTATACATATGAAATAAATATATGCTCAATTCCTATCTCCATTCTGATGCACCCTAATAACGACGTAAAAATTTGATGGGAAGGCAAAATTAAATAGTGTTGCAGACAAATAAAAGCCACTATGGCCATTACTTGTCGATTTTTCTAGTCGAGTAAATAATAATTCCACTGACACTTACAAATGTATTCATTAAGATTTAAGAGAATATAATAATAGTTCACACTATTAATATCTATACATATAAATAAAATTGCTATTTTGGTTTGTTATAATGAAACAACCGTTTTTTTAGTACATGCCTTTATATATATACCGAAATAACATTTTTTCCAATTTTTGTCCGTCTGTTTGTTCCGGCTAATATCTGAAATGGCCGAATCGATTTTGACGGGACCTTTATTGGCAGGTAGCTTATGTAATAAGGAGTAACTTTAGCAACTTTTAATTTCGAATAATAAAATAATGTTGTAATGTCCAAGTACTGTCGCGAGCAACTCTTTGGCATGCCACCACTGGGATGTCATATCTATAACGCTAGCAGTGGCGTGCACACCATAGATGCAAATAACCACTGCATACCCTACCCATATAACAACTAAACCTATATTTTTTAATTCTTACTTACATACTTTTAACCATACATTACGAAATACAAATGTTTACAGACATTTAAACTGACATTTGATTACTGATTTGTTAAAAGCAATCTATAAACAGAAAACGAAACATTATCGACCGGCCGCTGCTAACTGCTAGCGCCGCTATGCAGCCAGAGCGGTGGTATGCACAACCACTCTCTGCTTATTTTCCATACAAAAATTCTCGAAGACGATCTACAAATCTCGTGTTTAAATGAAACTAATATTTTTCGGATAAACTACGCGTGCCTGCATGCCCATCACATCTCATCTCGTCTGCCCGTTATCACGGTTGCTGAAAAGTAACCTAAACGTCGGGAGTATTTAGTTTTTTACAAAAATAAATTGCGCGTAGTTTATCCGAAAAATATTAGTTTCATTTAAATGAATAAAACTCGCGAAAATCTTAAATCTCGTGTTGTATGAGAAAATGTTTGCATGTGTGTGTGCAAAAACCTATGCATGTGTTGTATTCAAGAAACACTGCATCCTTTTTATCGTTTAAAATGTCGTAGAAAGTCCGATAATTGTCAAATGAAACGGGACTCTTTGATTGGTCGATAAACTGTTCATATATTTTTTTCGCCATTTTGGTATTTTTGAACAAATGCCATTTGTCTTTCTCAAAGTGAATAAGTTTTAAGTAGCTAATTAGTAAACAGTGAATTAATTTATTAACGAATTATGGAAATATGTAATAACTATTGATATGTGTGTAACGAAATTAATTACGAGTACATTTTCAATTGTCGTTTGAGTTTTGAATTCGTCGTTGTCGTTTGTCGTCGTTGATGACAAAATTAAAATAATGACAAAGGGAAGGTGTGTGACCAGTTGAGGGTGAACTAAAAGAAAAGTAAAGTTATTCGTTTTAATAAAAAGTATTATGAGAGTTTTAATTAGCCAGCAGGTTGTATACACACAAATAAGTTATTTTGTTTTCCTTGTGTGTTGTTTTCCAATTATAATAATGAGAATGTTTGGATTTTCACAGGATATTCCGACTTAAATAACTTTTATAAAGCGCTGATGTACAGATCGTAATCATTTTAAGGTACTTTCGTGGCTCAGGGGTAGTTGAGAGATTCATAAAATATATAGATGTTCGTTCTGATCGGATTGCTGTAACTTTATGCACGAATATTATCAATTTTTAAATGAAACTAATATTTTCGGATTACTTCGCGTATTTTAACGTCAAAAAGGGTGGATTTACGACAATTACCTAACTTCACGTTTAAAGTGGCCTTTCCTCGTCTATGACTTTTAATAAAACTCTTTTGTCAAAATTAAATGCAGGCGTCATAAGGGTGTTGAAGTTGTCGCTCGGGCTCGCGTTAACGACTAATTCATCCGCTTATTCAGGGATCCCAATAATTTTGGGTTGAGTCTAAAAAGGCCATCAGGCTCTATAATCACCTCAGAGTTCCCAAGAGATATATCCTGGGGAAATCCCATGATGAAGTCGTTACATCGCTCCCAAAAGACAAAGATGCCCCAGAGCTAGGGTCACGACTTCAATTCCATAAGCCGTTTATGACAGGAGCACAAAGTAACAGAGTAGGGTTAGGATCAAGTAGGAAGGTCCAAGATACGGATATATTGAAGTCTTTTATTCGGCAAGACGAGAATGATAAATATAAGATTCATGCAATGAGTTTAGACATGCAGAACGAGTGGTTAGACAGGAGATTTTTGCATCCCATTAGCACTAAGATGACACACCTTAATTCATGATTGATTGCCAGAATTGCTCAAATTTTATCTCAATGCGTTCTAAATGACTCTCCCAGTTCAGAGTAATTTAGTAAGATAGGGTAAAGATACCGAAAAAACTTGCTATATCTGTGGGAAAGCTGTTGGAACTGCTAGGAATTTGTTAGTATATTATGTAGATGTAAGGTACTCCTGGATAGCGGTCAATACTCGCGTCGTCACGATAGAGTTCTGGAAATCAAACGTGAAGCGGTAAGTCTTTCGGTAGCCAGAGCGCAAAGGGAAATAACCACAAACGAGCGATCAGTAGGTTTTGTGAGAGAGGGCACTAGGGCTATAAAAACAAATGTCAAGCCTTACTCATCCTTAAAGCGGTTTCGGATTGGACTATAATGATGGATACATATGAGAAACTATACAAAATCCCAGAGGATATTTGTGCATCGTCCTCCAGAAGAGACATATTTAGGTATTCGCGAATTTAAAAGCGCGTTTTGATAATAGAGATTCCTTGGGAAACCAACATCCCCAAAAACCATGCCATCAAGGTCAATAAATATCACCTCACAAACGAACTCACTAAATAAGCTCGTCGTGGATTTGTACGCGCTAGAAGTGGGAGCGAGAGGTATAACGGCAAAATCTTTCTATAACCTACTAAAAGACCTGGGCCTATCCAGAACTAATATCAATTCCTTCTGGGAACGTACTTCGAAGGCAGCCCTTGTAGGTTCTTTTCAAATTTGGTTAGGTAGAGAGAAGAGCTTGGACGGTGGAGGTGAGCGTTTAACGCGTGTTAGATAGGGGCCCCTTAAACCTACATCTGGGTCGCACGTCCCAAGCACTGTTGAAGCTCCTCTCCGTGAAACACGATGGACCCGGCACCCGCACGGTGATCTCATTGAATGCTAAGAGGTTTCGTCTCTGTTTAAAAACTTCAAACTCCCGACGTTTCGGTTACTTTGCAGCAACCGTGATCCCGGCAAACATCTTCTCTGCCCGATAAAAATAATAAATTACACTTAGTCATCCGAAAATATTAGTTTCATTCCAATGAATACTTGCGAAAGATCTCATTATTATGAATGTTTTAGAGGAGGAAATTATGATGAAAATTTGTATTTTTTTTTCAAACATACTTGCTTACCCTACCCCAAATCTCTGTGCATGCCACTGAACGCTAGTAAATACTTTCGTGGACTTTGGTTCGTTTCCTTAGTTCAACTTCAACTTATCGCATGGAGCAAATTCTTATCCAATTTGGAGCTTATAGGAGCTACAGCTCGAAAATATTAAATTTTCATTGTTATCGCCCACCCCCGCCATCCATATTGGGAGTAAATTGTCATGAAATCCCCTCGTACATCATTTCCACATCACAAATTTGGAATCGATAGAAGCTATAGGTTAAAAATTGGAATTATTCATTGTTAACGCCCCCGCAACACTCCTTGTGGGTGGAATTTCGTCAAACCCGTTCTTAGCTGACCTCTACTCGGCAAAAGAAATATTCCTACCAAATTTCAAGTCGCCATGCCTTATAGCTCCATAGAAATCGTGATGATATAGGTGGAAATCTTTTTAAATTATAAAAGGGAATATGCATCAAATTTTTAAATGGTCTAAAATATTTTTTCCCTAATACTTATTATCGTCATATTATAATGAAAAGTTTTTTTTTATTTACTTATTATTCAAACCCCTAAAATAATATTCAAAAAGTGCAAAATAAGGGAACGAAATTCAAAATTCCAAAACGCGTCACCATTAGTCGAACGAAATGTGACGTCATCTGATACGACATTGCATTCATCAGCGTCGAAAGTCATTATGTTTTACAAGTTTTTATATTTTTGCCTACGTTATAAAGTAGTAAACTATTAATTTAAAACAAAAAAAAAACATGAATATCCCCTATTAGTACGGCACGGACGGCGCCACTTGTCACACTATACATGAATACAATCGAAATGTCTGTTCAGTTTAAACTGAACAGCTTTTAAATATAACTATATGAAAGTATACATGGTACGTGAATCAAAAATGATATTTTAAATCTGTGGAGCGACGCGGTCAATTTTGACAGGACTTTCACTCGCACGTAGGTAAAGTTGTAAAGCTAGTAGAAGCAACTCACGCTATTTTGTAACAGACTTTAAAACGGAAGAACTTCGCAATGCGACTATTCTATGCCTTTGTTAGTCTATGATTCGATTATACTTAGGCTGATTAATTTTTTTTATTTTAATACAAAAGATGACTGTCCTGCGTCTTATTTTCTAACACAGGATCGGACAAGGATTTTCGAGAAATTAAATGAAATTTCCTAACCACGATGAGGCGTATCTCAGTGTGTTCACTATGCGGGGGAAGTCGTCGGCAACAGGTAGTATACAAATAAAAACGATCAAAGGTTTTTTATGGTTTTATTTTACTATACACAGCCTTATAACTAAAAATACAGCAACCGATTCAAACAAAACATAACCTACGTTAGTAGCTAGAACACACACCCATACACTAGTCGGTGACTAGGAAAATGTTAAGTCTAAGGAAACGGAATTCACAACTAACACAACGACGCAAACGAACGTCCAACGAGAGAAACATCGCGTTTCAATAAATATATAACCTACGAGATCTATCAGCATATATAAACCAAGCTAATGTAGATATAAAGCGCCTTAGACCACACAAATAATACATTAACTTAAAACTACCA
The DNA here is from genome assembly GCF_018135715.1 of Danaus plexippus. Taxonomy (NCBI): domain Eukaryota; kingdom Metazoa; phylum Arthropoda; class Insecta; order Lepidoptera; family Nymphalidae; genus Danaus; species Danaus plexippus. Next base: position 6,893,224 of record NW_026869849.1, on the reverse strand, counting down.
TTATATTATCAAGTAGAAAGCGATTACTGATTACATTTAAACATGTCTTATCATAACCCGACCAAAGAAACGATGTACGCGGAACATTATTCACACTTATATATATTCCTAAACTAACAAAAAAAAAAAACGGAAAGAAATAAAACGACCCAATTCGGTTTGTACTCTGAATGTGTGAGATAAATATTCTCTAGATCGACCATCTTAGGCGGTGGCGTGACGTCACGATAACGGAAATATTCAATAACACGATTAAGCTAAACAAGTGTCGCAGCTCGGCTACAAACATGGACTATACGAGAAGTCTGCAGTTCGACTACAACAAATACAACGAGTAAAGCTACGACCCAACACATGTATATCATTTTAAATCAATATGTACATTTATATATTAACAGAGACTTGGCAACTTACAATGTTATTTTATTGTCATACAAAGCGTACATAAATAACATAATCTATTAAGTACCTACTATTCCTATAATCCGTCCAGATCGAGTCTTAATTTATATTATATTTAAACATATTAACAAACATTTTATATATAACTTAGACGAAATCTTTCATTATGCAGTTGCTAAATTAAAATAACCTATAAAAAAATTAACTACCTGTATATAGAATTAAATGTAAACATATTCAAGCTTTGTATGAAGGCACTTATATTCGTGGTTAACATTACTTGTCTCTAACAATAGAAACAAAGGAAACAAAACTATTATCAGGTCATTCATTACTGAAAGTAGTTTCTCTTCTTTCTTGAAATCCTGCAATAAATATAACATGATTATTAACTAAATTTATCTCATACTTAAATCATATAATGTATGTACATTTGTATTGAATCTATATGAAACAGTTCTCAATTTAGAAACTATTTTCATATGGATAATGTTCCTTAATTATAAGTCGAAAACTATATTATGTTCTTGTAATACTGGCATATAAAGCCACTTTTATATATTGTGTAAATATTTCTCACTGTGTATAATAGATCAGTTGGCTTAGGAAATCTACATCAAGTTCTATTTAGGGGTTCCCAAACTTTTTTGTGTGTTGACCACTTTGAGAATAAATTATTTTTTAGCACCTCCGTTTTTTCACCTTCTGAAGAGCCACTGTAACTTATTCTACCCAAATAAAATTATAATCACCCCTCCCCCAAGCATCTATAAAACACCACATTTTTTTTGAGTCCGCTTTTGGGCCTCCAGCGACCAACAAAGGCACGTTATCACCCACTTTAGGAAAGCCTATATATATATATATCCTATTGCATAATAGAATTACTTGTTACAACTGGTATAAACCAAACAACGTTTCTATGTGGCCTTAGTCTTTCTTATTCGGTCGTATAATTCTCCTACACCAACTGTACTGTATTATATTGTATTGGGTAACTGAACTAAAATAAATCGAAGAATATCAATTCAATCCTCTACCACTTTCACCCATCCCTATCATTACTGTTATGATTTACTTCTTAGTCACTTTGTAATATTTCACAAGTAAAATATTTTTTCAAGGTAAATCGTAAATGCACATAGAAAAAAAAGTATTAGAATAACAATTATTTTATATCATTAAGTAGCATGTTATATATTTACCCAGTATCAGCGGGGGAGAAGAAGAATCCTCTGGGTCTGTTTGTATTGAGAGGCGAACTCACATCAGAGGGACACGCCCACTGGGACCAGTAGTCGCCCGGTAGGTTCAATAACACTTGCATCACCTGCGGTTCAATAAAATTATTATATTTCAGAATATAATGAAAACAATTAATTGAGAACATTCCATAAAATTATTAAATGTGCTTGCTTATTCAATGTTCGTCTCAATATTTTTATTAATTATGATTTATTTGCAGCAAAGTTATTGATGAATTCCAGCAATTTCAACATTAGAACAGCAAGTAAATAATATTTTCTTCATAAACTATATACATATATAAAAATTCTTTACAATATATAATTAAATCATCTTTGCTTTCAATATAAGAGTTAGCAAATAAATTTTAACATTAATTATCAAGAAAGTCTAAACTGTCATATAATGAGTTAGTATTGATAGAGCAACAATTTTTGGTGAATATATTGGTGTATCTCACAGTGAACATCTTCTCAGTAGCGGTGTACATTTGGGCAGCAGTCGTTAGACCGTAGCCCACCACGCTCGGGGCGAACATTCGCGCCAAGTTGTCAACACCCATTTCACAGTCAGGACTTTCAGATACCCTGAAATAAATATATAAATATATATATATAATAAGTATAAATGTTCATGTTATATTATTTATTTATATTATACTTATTAAGCCCTGCAACAACGCGACTGTATATAAAAATGTAATCTATAACAGGTATACCACTCGAGAAGTTAGTTAACTGGATATTTTAAGTAAACCTTTACAATATAGTCTTACTTCTGTAAATGCAACACGAGGAATGCTAGTGTGTCTCTATTGGGCTGTGGCAGCTGGGAGACGGCGTGGACCATTTGGGCTGTGACGTCACTGGGTTCGGCGAGCGACGCCGCGTTCATGAAGTCAGCCCACAGCGCGCTCGATACGAGAGGCTCCTTGAGCGAGCGGAGAAAGTCTTTGATACAACCGCACACCACGTGGACGTCCTCACCTGACAGGGACGGCGACCCGCAGCCGCGGAGGAAACGCTCCTAAAAAAGATTTTTTTATTTAAAAATTCACTTCACTTTGGACATATTTTATGAAGTGAAACTTCTTATGCGACTTCCAACAAGGTTGCGTTAAACGTTTAAAGCTGAAAGGAAGAGAGGGAGATACACAAATGTAGAAAGCAGGAGAGAGAAGGAGAGAGTCAGTAGATTCCAAGCACATGCGCATGGTATTCATGCTATGCAGCGAAGTAAACAGTGTGAGCGTCGTGGAATTAGCTATAATAAGTGTTTGTTGCTGTGTCAGTTTATTTATAATATTCATTACTTTTTTAGTATCATTTGATACACTTATAATTTAATAAAGCAGTATTTTATTTTCGAATTGAGTGGATAAGAATTGTTTACAATTATCAAGTTTCACTTCTCCACGTGCGTATTATGTATACCATAACCGATCCATCAAAGTACAAACCTTAAGTCTCTTAACGTCTTTATCGACGGCACATATGCGGTATATCCCTCTCTCAGTGAGACCTCTTTTCTCCACTTCATTAATACAGTGAACCAATAGCGCCGGGACCATAGGTGGAGTGGACGGTGCGAAGTCAGCTATACTACCCTCCTGATGATACACAGAGACGTATTTAGTACACAATTTTATTAGGTTTTTGTGACTTGTATTTGTCAATTGGAGAATAGCAATAAACTTTGATGACATATAGTTTATTACTATTTAATGATAGTCATAGTATATTTACAAGTTTTGGTACGTGGGGTAATGTGCGTGCGCATGTATTAGTATGTGAGCGTGCGTGCGTGTGTGTGTGTGTTTTATTGTGGTATGTCTGTGCGCATACCTGGTGCGCTAGTGCTCTTCCAGGCGGCACACAGGGTAGCGGCAGCAGAGAGCGACACTCGGGATGCGCCTGCGCACGACACTGCTCACACTTAACACCCATCTTGGCAAACTTTATGCTGAAATGTTATATTATAATACATATAGTACACGTATACATATATTTATTATAGAAGCATACTCGCTAATTTGTTTTGTATTTAAAAAAATATATATTTAAAATACAAATTTGTTCACCTGCAGAGAGTTATGCCCTGCTACAAATAATTTATATAAAACAAGTAAATTTCACCATAGTATTTTACAATAAAAAACCAAACTTATTTGTCATGGACTATATTTTTTTTAAAACTTTCATGATACTCACGTCTTGCCGCAAGGTCCGCACGTTTCTCGCTTGTAGAAGTTTTTTCCTATAAAGTTATGTTGCCTCGGCCTCACCCTGGGCGAGCCGTATACAGCTGACATCACCGACGGAGTTCTTTGAGGGCGAGCTTTCGGAGTATCAGAGGCGCTCTCGGACTCTACACACAAATATGTGTCGAGACATGAATCAAATAGGTCCATGTGGTTAGTAATTACAGCGGGATAGTTTTGCAAGCGGATACGTAGATTATTAAAAATTTTATACCAGCATATATATGGATGGATGTTTGTTCCTCTTTCATGATAAATTTATAAAACCGATTTTGATGAAATTTCTCAATAGGACTTCTGCATGAGGATAACATACCATAACAGTGGTATGGTATCTGAAGTCACGTCACACACTATAGATGTCTCTGATAATAAGCTAACATGTTGTGTATTTCATATCACACTTATGCGTTATAGAGACGAAACTTCGCATTCCATGGATTCACCGTGCGAGTGCCGGGTCCATCGAGTTGCAGGGAGAGGAGCTTCAAGAGTGCCTGGGACTTGCGACCCAGGTGTAGGCTCAAGGGGCCCCTAAATGCTTACCTCCAGCGTCCAAGCTCCTCTCTGTATCTAACTAATTGCGAAAAGAAAAAAATAGCAAAGAAAACGGAGATAAAGTCGCGGCCATGAGCTAGTAAGCTAATGTCTAAATATTATTTACCTGGGGGCGCGGAGGGCACCACATCCTGTTTATTGCGGGACAGACGAGGCGCGGGCGGACGAGGGGTTTGCGCTTCATCGCTACTCTCAGATATAGGAAGCTGGGAAATACAGACATACATTGAGTCGTGGATGCAATTAAAACGAAGGACCAAAATCAATACATGTTTTCATTCCAAACTACATATTATCTGATGAGAAACAACATTTTCGCATTTAAATAGAACTATATTTTTTTGGTTAAGTTTTTTACATTATATGACATTTCACCAAACAATAACTTTTCGGTAACTTTTTGTCTTTTCATCATTGTTTATTTAAAACATAGTAAGTCAGTTAGTTTTTTGGAAAATGGATTTTGTGTTTTTTTTAATGTATCAAATTATAATATATCTGACTCAATTACTTCAAAGACAACTAGACTGCACCAACTATAGACATTTCCAAGTTTGTAGACACCCTTAATGTATTAAGACATTTGTTTTGTATGTAATGTGATACTCACAAAGTTCTGTGGTGGTTTAAGGTCGTGGGTGGTGGGGGCTCTCTCAAGCGTGAGTGTGGTGGTCGCAGTTGCCAGCACTTTACCACCATGAAGTTCCACTGTCTGAAAAATATTAAATTTGATTGATATTTTTTGTTATGGCAACACCGAAGAACACTATATACGAATTTAGTATTGATTTAAATTATATCAACTACATAAAATCTTGATTATTCTACATAATGAGATGCTAGTAAATATGAATGTGTACTAATTTTAGTTTACAAGTAAATGTGCTTTAATTTCATGAGAAATTAATTCGTTAAACCAGTAATATTATGATAAAAAACTTCTATTACCTAATCATTAAGGAAAAATTACTCAAAAGTTATAACTACTTTTACTTTTCCAAAGTATCTTACATTCAATCCATTATCCAAAGCAGTGGTACTATTTTGTTGAAACTGTTTTAAAATGACAATTGTTTTGGTTAAAATAGACCTTTTATAGAACTCTGATATACTTAGAATTATAAGTAGAAACAAGGAATAGTCCATTAGGATATGTTATATTATATATGTACTTGAACATTGATATTTAAGACATTATGAAGACTTCATACAAATTTAATTCATACTTTTCATACATATATAGTGTCATTTACATGCATGCATATGAGCACAGTATATAAAAAAATTATCAAGATGAACAAATATTTGAGATGAGCTTTGTAAATTATACTATAAAAGGAGAAAATCATCTGTATTTGAATATTAATGTTTTGGCAAATATTGATTGAATTGAATGAATAATTATTGATAAATGTATATATTGATATTTTATACCTTTTTCATGATCAAAGCTAGGGATTGGAACGGCTTGCATGTATCCACATCCCCTTTTAGTAACATTTTGCTTATATTGGAAGAAAAAGATATTCAATAACACTGAGATTTTCCTAACACAGACCTGACATCAGATCAGACTCGATATATTTGCTATTATCAAATAAGGCAACATTTCTGATTGAATGATAGTTACACAATATCAAGTAGTTGTTAAACATATATTTTCGTCCATATTTCCGTTCTGTACCTTAGTAGCTGACGATGTCGATGATCGTCTTTTTTTAGGAGCATCAGGCCGAGCAGCCCAACCTCCACGCTGGACCCAGGAACGACGCGTCGAAGCCAGTGACAGATCGAGATCATCCTCCGAACGTGAATATGACATCTCGGATAATAGTGTCCCTATATCATTTTGATGTTATACATTTGTTTTGCAGTGAATTATATGTGACAATGTATGGGTATATAGTTAGGATGTTTAATGTAGTTTGAAATAGTCTTATATAGCCAGGAAATAAACTTAAGTCTGAATCTATGTAATATTAACAGAATATATAATGCTGACATGAAAATTTTTATGAAGAAATTTTATAGAAATGAATTCAGTAATCGGAGAGTATGATTCAAACAAAGTGATGTAGTTTGATGTTTTCATTGTAAATTGTAATTTGATAAATCTCTAAGATAAAGTTAAGGAATAAATGTTTTATAACTTTAATAATAACATCAATTTCAATGGTCTATGAGTATTGGTTAGAAATATTACAAACCAGTAGAATTAAGTTCCGGTACACCATTCAGTTTGGCGTTATGGTCCTGTTGTGCCGTGCCATTCAAGAAGGCCAGCTTCTGTAGGGTTTCATTATTTAGCTTCGCTCGGTTGTCATTGAAGAGCAGATCCCTAGCCATATCCAAGAGTTTGCTCTGGAATTAATTGATTGTTTACCTTACTCATATCAACATTAGATCATTATACCATATATTCATATAAGCGACGCAATTAAGAAATTTTAATAAAGTATGGAATAAACATACCAACTCATTATATTTCTTCATAACTACATTTCTTTCTCTCTTTTCACCGTCTAGGAGTTTCCGAACATGAGCAAATTTCGCTTCCCATTTTTCTAATTTATTCAAGGCTTCATCAAGCTCTGTCTGTAAGCGCCTCGCTTCCGCCTCTGCGGTGGCCCACTGGGTTCTCACCCATTCCATTTGTTTTACAAATGCTAGAAAACCTATAGAAACAACAATTTTCATAAAATATTCAAAAGCAATGGGAAACTGTGTCAATGTTTTATTTTATTAATGTAGGTAGGAGTCAGAAAGGACTTAAGCAAGACTACTACCGCCATAAGTCATTTTACGAAAATATATTTTGTTGAGGTCAAGAACTATATGAACTTACATTCTTCCGATGTTCCATCATTTAAAACACTGTTCAAACGATTTATATCGTCAAATTGTGCCACCAAGGAGAGGGCTATACCACTACCAGAGTCAGAATTTTCTGTGCTCATATTTGCTTTAATTATGGCAAAATAAAAATAAATCTGAAATTATATACGTATTCAACACTTAAACCATTTAATTTTCACTTTGGAAACTAATATACTACAAATATATATTGTAACTGCCAAATGTTCTAACGACTCTTTAGTAAGAAATTTGAATAACGACGCCTTGCGGCTGTCGGTTGGCGAATAAAACGTCATGTGTCAACATTCATAATATTTAAAAATAAAAAACTTCTTGTCAATGCCGTCGAATAGGAAAAAATAAAACTCCTTGTATTTTCTTAAAACTTGACTATTATATCTTATTAGTAGGGAATAAGTAGTAAGGGAAATAAAATAAACCCAATTTAAAAGTATAAGTAAAAGCTATGTAATATTTTAATCTCATGGATCTTATTATCAGGAATGTGGTGATCTGTGCATTTGTGATATATTGATAAATAACTCAAAGATATATAAAAAATAAATCTGGAGAAAAGATTTGTTTATTTTTCTATTAAATGAACTTCAGATATTTTAAGTATTTTCAAATAAAGGAGCAATATTTCAAGATATAAGAAATGGCACTTGTCTGTAACAAAAAAGTTAGTTACAGCTCCTACCTGTGCAAGTTGTAAATAAGTAAGATTTTTTTATTCTGTGGATTCAGTCACTGAAGAATTCTGTAAAATTTTGCCAATATCGACGTTTTTATTCATTGAACGAATTATATTATAATTTTGAATTGTGCGTAGACTATCTAAGATTAGCAACACAGGTACTTAATTTGACATCTGACTTTGACAATGACATCTTTTCAGGGGCTAGTCAGATTTCCATAATTCTGTCAAAGAGCGATGACGTTCTGCTGAGGACGGTCTGCTTCTGCGGGTCGTTCGCGGTTTATTGTGAGATAATTATTTCCGACTACACCGGTAACTAATCGCCGGCTCACTATGGCGGACGAAGAGAATAATTGTGATGAGGGTGGTGGTGAGATTAAAGCGGGGGCGATGCGCCTTCGGGGCCGCAAAGGTGCCCTCAAGAAGAAGAATGTTTACCTGGTGAAAGACCACAAGTTTATGCCGAGGTTCTTCAAACAGCCAACATTCTGTTCACACTGCAAGGACTTCATATGGTAAGTTAATAACGAACAAATCATATAGTTGCTATTAAATTTGTTGTGTATAAAAATAGTCAGTGTTTACAATGCTTAGGCGCGTCGGATAAACTCGGGTTTCCTCTTGATAAGACTATTGTGGTATAATAGCCGGTAAATTATTTTTGGCACGCTGTAAATTCCTCTCGGATTGTAAAGTATGCTTGACATCAATAAACTTTATTTATTGCTTCCATGTAATTAACTGTCCTTCAGTCTTTCCTGTTAATAATACACTGTTTAATAACGTTTATTGCTTATATTAAGCTTTAATGGGACTTTTAAAATTATTAACAGAAAATTTTAGTGGAATCAGTATTTTTTATTATAGAAATATATTTTTTACATTTAATTGTACTTAAAAAAAAAACATTCATTTATGAATGATTAATAAAAAGAAGTATTCAATCAAAATGTTTCATTACAAAATAAATTGTAAGTCTTAAGTAAATTAGGTAAAGTAAGTTCATTAAATAACTGGGTAAAAAAAAATTCAAGGACAATATTTTTCTCAATAATGAATTTTTTTTCAAAGTAAAAATTAATGCTCTTAAAATAATCAATATAGCATTCCTTATATAAAATTTTGATCAATATACTGAAATACACATTTGATTGCTACATAAAATTAAAAAAAAAATCTATATAATAATTTTAAAATTAGAACATGGTATATGCTCATGCTTATTCACAATGAAATTGTATTTATTGAAACATTAGTTTATTGCTGTCTTAACATTAATTTTAAACCGACAACATTATTTTGTATGTATTATATATTTATTGAATATTATATAGGCTTAAAATAATATGTGCTATTAAATTCATTTTACTACAGTAGCACACTCAGACAGATTAATAAGGAGGGCAGTACAAATAAAAAAGATAAAGCTTCTAAAGCTGTGTCCAAAATCCGAGCAAGGAGTAGAACATCCTTTTTTACTTGCTGTCATCTCGTTCTCACCCTCTTTGCCATATATTTTAAGGCTGATATGCATCTGCATTTATGTTACGAAATTCTTTAGCCGTTGGTTTTAGATGTTATGCATCCTTATTTACTGGTTGCTTATTTAATACTGACATTCAACATTTTTTTTTATTGATAGTCAAGGTATATATTCATATCAAATTATTAGCAATTTAAATAATGAAATTGAAATAGCAGTTTCTATATTAAAATGACATTAGCAAAGACGAATAATTGAAACAAACATATCCTTTATATTGTAACAATTCAGAATGTCGTTCCTCTCATTGACCCCAAAGGAACTAATCCAATAGACCCTGACCCACAAGCGAAGACTTCGAGCTCAAGTCCTTGGTTCACATACTGACAAATAGCTTTTTAATGAGTTCGCTAATTAACTTACAAAACAAGCGTTTTATTATTAAATATAACAGATGATAAAATAAAAAAAAAAATTGAGATAAAACCTGTTACCGCTGTATTACGTTTTTCTATCTATTGTTTTACGTAATTGATTAAAAAAGACTACGTCTTTTTATTTTCTTGAATTTATTTGTTGTGAGAGAAGTCGGATATCAGTATTTTGTAAATCGTACTATCTAGTCTAAGCCCGGCTTAATAATATTACATATTCATAATTTTTTTATCTGGCAATAATATTAAGGTTACTAACCTTATAAAGTGGTTTGATTAGCAAGAATGAATTGGAAATAAAAATGTTGCTTACGTTATTACTCTCAATATTAACGGTCCTAATGGTATCGTATTCACGTTGGAAATAAGACGTAATAATATTATGAGTTGTAATACTGAATCATGTCTTTGATTATAAAAAATATTTTACAACTATCCTTAACTTATTCTATTCGACAAACTCTGTCATGTTTTCTCCACGCAGTACTCAAGATATAATTCGTCCAACATATAATAACGTTGACATCGGCGAAATATTCCACGATTCCAGTGCGAATGAAGCCATACCATTAAAAATATATCCTTAAAAGTGCATTACAGTTTATATACATATTGAATTTTGTATAAGTTATGTGTTCTAGAACTATCACACCATTTAATTATAGCTAAATCTGTATCAAGTGTGTACGAATAGTTTGCTATAATATCTAAGTTGGTTTTATTATATACTAGTTTTTGCCCGCGACTTCCTCCGCGTTAATTTCAGCATTAGTAATATATGTTTAGCTGATCGGGCGAACTCTATTCCTCCCAAGAAGCCATAAATAACCAGTTATTAAATTTATTAAGTATTTTTTTCTTTTAACATCAAACAGAATATAATATCCTATATCCGTTTCCTGGTTCTAAGCTATTTCCCCTCCAATTTTCAACCATATCCCTATAGCCGTTCTTAAGTTATAAACAGTGTAATTAACACAACTTTCTTATATATATATATATTATAATTTATACATTTTAATTCCGTCCAGTATAAATGCTTTTAAATTATTTACTTCGTATAAATTATAGTCATTACATTGTTGAACGAACTCCATACCATCAAATCTATTACAAATAGCTCTTAGCGTGTTGCTAAAGTGAATCGGTTTTAATGGAACCTAAATTAATTCCCTTCATATCGGACAGCTATATTGTTTTACATTTTCCAGTCAAATATAACAAAAAAACATACTAAAACATACATAACACGTGATTGGTTCGATTCCTTTCACTCTGTATGTATAATTTGTAAAAAAAAACAGAGTTAGTAGTTTCAATGGAAACTGAACTTTATTAACAAGTAATAGGATTTAAAATGTGATACTGATGCTATGAGCGAGATTAAAGGCCAGAAAAAATATTATTCAGGCATCTGTTTTAAATTAATAACTATATACTAAGTGAATGAAATATTTAACGAGCTTCGACCGTTGATATCTGTGTATAACGTCTTCATGATTAAGTTTCCGATATAAAATAAATCTAATAAAAATAAAGTTTACTTTAAAGTTGAACAATAATATTGCTAACGACTGTTTGATTAAGATTAATAATAATTCGGTTATAATCAAAGCCTTAATGTATACTTCGCCCTTTATAGAATAAAAGCGGTAATGAACATAAGAAAACAATAAATCCAAGGCTACTTAGGAGAAGGAATGATTATGATCGGACAATACTAATTGATATGCATATTATTTACTTTTACTTTCTTATAATGAGATCTAAGACTTTCGCTAGTATTCATTAAAAAAAACTATTTTTTTTTTCGTATTATCCTAAGCGTATTATTTTATTTTTTAGTTTCGGTTACTTTTCAGCGACATGATCACAGCGTAGTGTAATCCGAAAAATATTAGTTTTATATTTGTTCTTGTCAGCTTAATATTAATTTCATTATAATATGATCTATAAATTGTACACAGACATAATATTCAATTCGATTGCCTCATTTAAACTCTATTCAAATATACACTTTCATTTGGTTTTTAATATTTTGAAGTCCTTATATAATTTACTTATATACTTTTAAAAAATATTCGGTAGAATATTTAATTAACCGAATATATATTTTAAGGGAATGGATAATTTTGTTGAGCAAAATAAATAACGACGACTCGCGTTAAAGCTGTGGTTGTAATGAAATTTGAGGATTTTTTAATAACTTTCAAAGTTTTAATGAAAACCCAGCACACTTTTAATGTACATTGTAATTAACGTCAAAAAATGTTGTTCTAGATAGAACATGTGCACGCTAGCTGCGCTCACAGAAGATACGAGTTTTTTTTTAAATAAATAAACTTCTACATAGAATGGTTTTCCGCGATCCTTTGTCTCGAGGTAAACAATAAAAGTATAACAGAAATCCGAGCCACATTTAGTTTTCACGTTGAACCTCCTTTGTTTAATATATATAATTATCTAGCCAATGTATTCTCGCCCTGTCAAGGTCCTGGTGTAGATTTATGTCAAGAAATTGTAACAAGGAACCGTGTTACAGAAGAGGCGCGTCACGAAGTTTTTTTTTCACTCTCTCCCATATTTTACAATCTCCCTGACAGCATTTTCGTGCTCCTGTAATTTATAAAAACAAATATAAAACACAATGGCTGCGATCCACCGCGTCATAGTTTGTTGACGTCGCCAATGAAAGACAATGAGCGTTTTTTATAATATTTTGTTTTGCGATTATGATGTAATGTTAACTAAACACAGATGGAATTTAATCTCTCTTTGACATAACTACGATAAAAGTATCTTATATGATAAGCTATGACCATACATGATTTACGTACAGCTATAACTTAATGAATGAAAAACTCGTAACTGCCTGTATAACGTTTCATAATGAATGTGATCTCAAAATTTTATCTTGAATAATATTTTTTATTTAAAAAAGAGAATGCTTGTGTTTGAAGATTTTGACTGTCTCTACTTGACAATATATGAGAGTAGTGAATTTGATTTGAATGAAACTAATTATAATATTGCTTGGAATCCTCAGGTACTTTATAGATTATTCTCAGCGTCTGACGATGGATAAGGTCTGATAAATAATAACTCTTTTTTTCGATCCAATTCCTATGTACACAGATTTGTGCCTACCTTAATATCCAGCGCTTAAACGTGGAAATGTGTGGGCTTCGGATAGTTAATTTTTTTATGGAATTTTATATATTATATATTCCAGTATTATTATGAGCAGCAAAAACTAACACTCGTTGCAGTATTTGGTATCAGTAAATAATAATTAATGCAAAGTAAATTTTATGAGCATTTGCATGTGGGTATGTCATATGCATTTGTAATACAGTGCCCTAAATCAAAGTAAGCTTTGTTAGAAAGATAATTTTTTTGTCAGTGTTCGCTTTTCAATCTATAATAAGTATATATATATTATTAATAAACTAGAAAATCCGAAATTCTTTTAATTAAATCTTTGAGAATATTTTTTCTTATAATACTCTAATCGACTTTCAAAGTGAATTTTTTAGTTTAGAGGCCTGTTCTTACATTGAAAAGAAACTTAAAATATTTAACGAATATTTTTTTTTATTTTTACTTGTTTTTCTTTTTTCGTTTTTAGTAATTATGAAAGTAAAAGTGGAATTTGGGAGTAGGAAGAATAAAAAACTTATTTATTCAACAATTTCCGCCTGTCTGTTACGTGGTATGATCAGTAAAGTTATAATTAACTTAATGATATCAAACATTTACGGGAAGACACATTTAAATGAAACTGAGATTTTTGGATAAACAACAAGATTTATTATATAATTTTACAATATATCTAACGTTTACGACAACCTCACGGCAAAACTTACGACATCGAAAAAAAATAGTTTTCGTCATGGCTATAACTTACAAAACAAGAAAATACCGATACATTTCTTGTTTTCATTATAATCCAGGAAGAATATGAATTGGCCACAACCAAAGAATTTAAAAAGATTTCTCTCTACACTTACATCCAATTACGTAGATGTTTTAGACGAAATAAAATATATGATTTTTCTATGGACTATACGTTGGTATATTAATTGTAATAGTTCAATTTAAAAAAAAAAAAGTTATTTATGAAAAAAAAAAATAGCGTAGCGTAAGTAATGTGTATACGAAAATCTTCAAGAGACGTAAAGTAACTTTCACGAATATTATGTATCCTGCGTCATTTTGTTTATAAAGAAAATGATTCTAATTAGTACATCTGGTGCAAACAAAGTTTACGATTCAATAATATCAACAGCCGAGTTTATTAGTTTTGTCGACGCAGAACATAGTTTTCTCGGTTACCGCTGTAACATTCTTGTCAAATTAACTGGAACTATTCATTTTGAAGGTACTATCATAATTTTGATGGCACATTTACAAAAGCAAATGTTCCGTAATTTCGACCTAATATATAAAAGGTAAAGAAGGGTGATGGGGGAAAAGGATTTAAATGATTGCCATCCCTATCACCGCCGTCTGTGACGACTGTTTTGAAGTAAAAAGCACTAGGAAATATGTAAATGGCTGTGGTTTCCTATATACTATTAGCTTATAAACATTTATCTATGTATAACGTATTTTGAATCGAGCTTCTTGTTAGTTTCACAATAATCTATGACGTCATTCATACACGTGTCTTGCAATGTTATACACAATATTTCTTTCATGCTTATATTTTTTTAAATTAATTAACAGTTTCCGTGTTCCCGATTTTCAAAGCGTTCAATTAAGGTAAGCTGTACAAGTTTCAATATATAAAAACTATCAATGGAATGCTATTTATTGAAAACTTTTCAGCTATCGCCAAAAATAGCTGATAATTTGAAACTGTAGAAGATTATTTTCAAACGTTTAGGGACCGTGCCGATTGATTAGCTTTCGATTAATAAAAAGTTCATCCAAATCCGCTCAATTATACTTCACATAAGATTATTCCTCAGTGTTACAATTTTTACGGTCATTAATTAAATAAGTATTGCCAATTGTTTCTCCATAGCTTTAATACAATTTAGCGTTGTAAAGAATGATTTTGATTAAGCCTGAATCTATGTTAAGGATCGCATACAAAATAATATCATATACTGACTAGTGTTTGATTTTGTAACAGCGAGATCATGTATAACACCTACGGATACATCATGCTAATATTCTCTTTAAATATATCTGACAATGGAAATCTTTATTATATGTATTTAATAAATACATACATGTTATAACTTACATGCAAATGTGTAGTTATATTTTTAAAATTAATTAAATTTTAACGCATACTTTATTTAAAATTATATTATTTTTATTGTTACAAGTGGCGCCACTAATTATAATATATTTTCTATAATCCTTAGAGTTATTTTTACGACTGATTATAATTAATTATAATTCTGAACAATTGTAATTTTTTAATGGCAACATTTAAGTATTGAGTTTCATTTGAAAGTTACTGGACGTAACGCTGAACGTTGAAAAACAAATCTAAAACTGTAACTCGAACATTATAGAATGAAAAATTAATTGACACGAGCAGGAATCAAACCTAGAACCTCAGGGATGCCTAGTTGTTTAATGCTTTACGTACAAACGTTTGTCACGATAGTTTAATTGGTCAAGATGCTGGAATGTGATATTCCGGAGAGTTCAATTTCGAGTCCTGCTTGTGACGATTTTTTCATTCTATATTCACATATGTTTTTAAAAAATAGACGTCAAATTATTTTAAATATATTTTTTCTAAAGTATCACGAGACATTGCCTTGCGATTATTTAATATAATGTAATAAGTTTTTGTTGTTTGATCAAATCACCTAATTAAATGCTAGAACCAAGGTCGTTTTGTTTCCGCATTGAGCAACAATGGTTAGTTCTCAACAATTTTTTCTTTGTAAACATAATTGCCAAGATGATGGCAGATATCTGGAACCGAGGCAGCCATTAAAACAAACCGTGTGTATAGAATACAAAGCGTTTAATGACAGGTTGTGATGCTTTAATAGGTCTTCTTGTAGAATCTTTGTTTAGAAAGATAACAACCCAATAATATTTTTAACCATCCTATTTATCCTAAGTAGTTGTCAAAATATGGATATTAATTTCATGAATATTCTTTGATTTTGATATGTTCGTATATTAAGAACTTTATAAAAAAAATCAATAGATAGTATACATTGAAAAATTATATACGAGAAGAATTGTGACAAGGATTCGTATCTGCTTCTTTTCGATTATCAAGTTTAACTTATTGATGATTGATTTATTTATGAAGTATTTTAGATAGAAATGGAATTAATATTTAAAAATCATTTAAGAAATGAAAATTTTCCGTTCAAAAGTTTGTCCATATTGCCTCAGAAGTTCACAGCGGGAGTTATTATGTAATAGTTCTTAAACACTAATGAAATACTGAATTGATATATAATGATGTTGAGTGGCTCTATTTTCGATTCCATGAACTCGCTATTTACGACATGATATCGAGGATTTTAATAATTGATGCCCCATCACGATAGCACGCCTAAACGATCACCGTTACAACCCAATCAGATCTGATGTCTTCGTTATGTTCGACAATAATTTGTTAGTTTAGTTTGTAGCGATCAGAAATACAGCAGTCATAATGTGGATTTAAAAATCTATAGCTTCCATAGAATTGAATATGTCTCAGTTTAACATCTCGTATAACAAAAAGAAACTCGCGTTACTTGTACCGTTTATAACTCAAGAATTGGTGTACGTATTTGGCCGAAAATAAGAGGGAAGGTAGCAGGGAACCAGGAGTTTATCCTTCTTTGCACGATGATGGAAATTTCAATCATAACATTAAGTGCCGGAAAAGCGTACTCCAAACCATTGTACTGTAAATTTGTTGTCGGAGGCAACTTTTTAATAAAATCCTAAATATGCTTATTTAAGACGTCTAAGGCGGAACAGAGTCCTCCCGGTGTATGCATTTTTAATTCTGAAATAGACGCGGACTGAGGCGCGGTCAAAAACTAGTTATGTATAAAAATAAATAACTGATCCTTATATTTAAAATAATTTAACTCATATGGATTTAATCAATAAACATAATATTCATGGTACAATCAATACAGTTAAAATACTCTGATAATTTGACAAAACAAAATGACACTATAATATCAATAAAACAGTTTTTCTCGGATATTACCCGCTTTTTATAGCACATTTTTACTAACAATTAGATTATTACTTCATACAAATAAGAATGTGTTCAAAATATACTTCAATTGATTTATTTACCTTAGAAAATCTTAGTTCTATAAAATAAAGAATACGTGCTCCCCAAGCAAATACCTCCACAGAATGTGTAACATTTAACCCAGAGTTTAATAAAGCTCCGAGCTCTCATAAGAGATGAGATGTTGGATCTCAATGAATGTTATCACAGGTGTCCTTGTTGTTACATGAGTCTGTTTCATACAATCAGCATGTTATTATAACAAAACTATTAATGTGTTGATGAAATTTACAAACTTGTAACCAAACATATTGCACTGTGAATAACGTAATAGAAATAGATATTTAAAACATGTTAACTAGACGTGTTATGATATATATATATATATATGTATATATATATATATATATATAATTTAGTACACAAAAAAAAATTACACGTTTATAAGAAATCATCATTCGTAATGAGATCTAAGACTTTCTCGAGTTTTATTCATTTAAATGAAACTAATATATTTCGATAAACTACGCGAATATTATTTTAAAACTACATTACTACATTAATCATCATTCGTATTATCGTTTGTAATGCAATGAAGTAAGTGCAGCGCTCTCTGAATTCAGCTTTTGTTGATGATTTTTTCATTTACTATCACCATTGTAATATCTACGATTTTTTTTGTATAACCAAATTATAGAATCTTTGTGATTATTATTATTAGGAAGTGAATAAAATTCTTACGTTAAAAGAGGTAAATTAGTTCACTTAGAATAAAAACAATCTCAACCGCGTACCTTGTTTAAGATCTCATTTTTGTTGTCTGTAAGCATTTTTTATTCCACGAAACTACAAATTAATATTTAGCTCAATTATGATTTAAAATTTTCATAATATTTCTAAATATATATATTTTTTATAACAGTTGAAGTTAAAAGACAAATGTTTTAAAAAAAAAAAACAAGAATAAGAACTTTTTTCTTATTATTTTAAGACGAATCTTAGGTTATACGGTATTGTGAATATGTTAATTTTAAACAATTTTATTTGAATACATCTCAGCGTACATAGCCGATCTCAGTATTCGCCATTCCAGCGGCTGTTCGGACGAGATAGGAAAACAATATCGATTACAGCACCCACAGGATACTGGTACCGATTAATACAAAAATAATGTTCGGGTCGAAGCAGTTATTTACAAACAAACAAATATTAGATAAGTAAATGTTAACGTTGCCTAAAATATATTTTATACAGCTTTCTATCAATGTCAGTTAACAATGAACAGTTAAATATTATTTTATTGTCCCAGGATTTGAATATATGCATAATTTAATTCTGAATTCGCTCTGTGTGTCAGTTCTTTGTGAAGTTTAAAAATTATTTGTCATTTTCAAATTGATAATAATGTGATACAAGTCACGGCGGTTTCAGCGTTACTGTTTAATCAAAACCTACAGTTACTACGTTTCACATATGTGAACGAATAAAAAACTTTGAAACGCTCGGAATTTTAAACATATAAAGTCTTAATAACGGCACTGTACAGAGCAGTAATATTACTTCGGGCGATCCCTCTTAGTCGCTCGTAAGTGTATGTAATACCTCTCAGTCATTTTTCATCAGTCATTCTTCACTTTGTATGTATTTCACTAGTTTATCTGATGGTATTTTTTCTTCCATAGAAATTTTTATTACTCTCTATTTTTCTATATTTGTACAGTTTTTTTGTCGTGTTTTCTGTCGTGTCTTCCACATTAAAAATATTGCATTATCAAATTAAATAAGTATACATATAATATAAAAGCGTAATTTCTACAATATTTATTCATGAGTAATTTATTGTACAACTAAATGAATTTACGGTATCATTCATGTGAGTATTGAAATTTGTGGTCTCCAATTTTACATGTTGACCCTAAAATGGCTGCAACTATACTAAAATTTTAATAGATATGCCTACATGCCGGCGATAAGAGCGAAGCGAATAACAAAAAATAATTAAATAGGTTTATGAACTTCACTTATATACCTATTACGTTTAATGTCGATATTCTAACAATATTTGAGTTTTCCTTTCTTTGATCATAATTATTAATTACTTAGTATTACTGTCTTAGTTGTGAGTAAACGAAGTTTAAGGAAATTTGTCTTTTGTGTAATCCTTTCGTGTGCCTATATTATTATACATATAAAAATATACACATTTATTGCAAAATAAATGCAAGTTCTCTTAAATATTTATGTATTTATACTAGTTTATATATTTTTATGAAAAATATGAATAAGCAACGTTTTGATACGTGTACGTCGGAGGCTGTCTAAACGTATTCCGAACGTAAATTAAACGTAATTCCTAGCTTACGTGACGTAACATACGGAGAGGTGTCGCAGGCGATGCAATTTAAGCTGGACTAATACCTGTCCCCAGTACATCTGTTACATGTAAGAGATATCCAAGCCTCGTACGAAGCTAATATTATTTTAAACATTTCCCATATGCAAAACAGTAACTCCCGACACGACACGGAAAAGGCGTTCCCTTTGTAATTAAACTTGCAATATGTTAACTGATTATATACTTTTAATGTATTCATTTTTTTTAAATTTCAAGTAAGTGATGACGTCACTGTTGTAATAGATTCGTTTTCATTATGAGCTCTGATTTTGAATCGGAGACAAGTGTTTATTGTGATGAGTTAGGTTATTTATAGAGAAAAATGAGCATACGGTCTGCATAAAATTTCCAGATTTAGCTTCAGATGTCTTTTCAACTTAGAATTTGGGGCCAAGGAGAAATATTTTGTATTTTAAATCGCAATTCTGAAATGACTTTAGTATCTTAAATCGAACTTCTGTTAGAGAATGTTTCTATGCCTATAACTAAATCGTCTGACCAATGTTAATTTTATAGAAAAATGGAAAGATACAAAACGGAAACATTTTATATTAGATAACAGAATAAAAAAAGTCTACATATTCTTAGCTACTTCAAGTCTATAGGAGGTGCTATAGCGAGGGGCCTTGTGACGTCACATCTCCAGTTGCTAATATCTTTCAATCTGTTTGTTCCCGAGGTTCGAGACGCCCTCATAATAAACAAGCATTGTATAAAGTTGATCGATATACCTCTATCATGAATGACATAGCTCTCCATGGCATTTATTTATAGTCCCTATGACCTCAATTGCTTAGGCCCTATCTGGAATACTAATGCTACAATTAGCGACCCTCCGTTATAAACTAATTTGAGCCTAAGAAGTTAAGTCAACCAATTAATTGTTTTGCAAAATAATTAAATTTAGATTTGGTGATTATGAATTCTTATAATTTTGCTGATTTAGTATTGTCTTTTGGGTTGTGAATTCCTTCCTAACACGACAAAAATGATGTTTGTTTATAGAGGTTTCAAAATATTATACCTAATAAATTTTTGGTCTCATTTCAGCAGAAATGAAGCTCTATTTACTAGCCGCCATTTTGACTTTAACTGGTTCAGTCGAAATGGATTCGTAACATTATTTGAATAAAGTTGCTATTTAAATGGATCCGTCTCAGAATGGTTGCATTTGTCGCACCTGTTCATAACGGCCATCTCTGAAATACGCAAATGTTATTAGGATCTTACCGGCACGTGATGGTAGGTTTTTATTTTAAGATATTTCCTTTGTTCCCATTAGATTTATGATTTAAGATGAATGAATTTACGAACCCTTCAAGAAGAATTGAACTGTTATATATAGCATTACTATATTTATAAATATTTATATCTATATATTCTGTTCGATAAGGAAGTATTTCCGTTTTGGAGCAACACGTATCTCAGAATATATAAAGTTATCTGATGCGATTGCATTGAATTGAATTTACCTAAGAGACGGTTTCGTAGAGTTTGGAGGTTGAAAGCAATGTTACACGTACACCTGCTTGTGAACAAATAATGCCACCGTCGATTCAAATAGATTATTCGTTCAAGATTCAATAAGAAACACATTGAAACATCTAACTACGAAGCTCCCACCTATACTACTTCCCCGGTTGAGGGCATCCTTTCAGAATTATTTTTATAAAAGCAAATTGATTACATTTATCCTTATAATCACCGTTTTTAATTGAGCCAGAAAAGTTCCGGCACGCTTTTAGCTGTCAAAAACAAATGAATCGCGAACGTTCTACGGCGATCTGAAGAAAAAAATATAATTGAGCCATTATGAATCATAAACCATGTTAATAAACACTAAATTTGCTCGACTTATTTTGTAGCGTTGTCCATTGTAATGACAGGATCACGAGCCAAAACCAATAATAATTGTTCGAAAGGCCACGTGGACGTCTCATAAAATGTGTTACTGTCTGTACAGTGCAATAAAATGTCCCAAGGCTAATAAAGGCTTCACGTACAGTCAGTGACGCAAGTATGTTTATTGGTCTACCATCTTTGAGTGCAGATGACATTCGAGCTGACAATACATTAGCTACATTATTTATAGTATTCATACGTGATCTAATTGTTTGGGATCGCTACAGAGACAGCGTCAGCTGTTGGATACTGAGATGTTTTATAATACATATGGGACGTAACGCTTATTGTTTTATGTCATCGCACAGAAATGCATTATTTCAATAATAGTTAACTGAATTACGTTATATATATCGAGATTGTTATAATTATTGATAGTTATTGGACCTATTTTGAAACATTTAATATATATGAGTTCAGTTCGTGTTATAGTTTGCTTCGTTTTGGTGGAATAGTGGGTTTTGTTATACCCGCATTAGTTTTATGATTCGGGAATATTAGTATTGTTTTATATTAACAACTGCTCAAACACTAGAAATATTTGAATATTATTTGCTTTTGAGAAATATAAATATTGCATAATTTCGGCTGCGTGGTGTTAAGTAATAATAATTGTATTTTAAGTTCTATATTAAACTCGTTTTATAAATTCGATCATCAAGTGCAATGAACTTATAGTGTATTATTTCATATATGATTTGAGAGTGACAATTTTTAATGATAGCCTCAATAGTATTTTTTTGAAAACATTTCCTGTTGAAATAGTAGAATTATATATAAAAATTCATTTCTTTTCGTACTGTTATCTTGATAGTTTTAGTCTGAATACGAACGAAAGATTTTTAAAAGAATTAATTTAACATAAAGAAACATTTAACAGAATGACTATTAAAATGTATTTTTTTTTTATTCTGCGTGTACTTTTAAACATCTTTTTTTTTTTATAAAGAGTAAAGATTTAAAATATTCAAATTATTTATATCTTTTGTTAATAGATCTTAATTGTTTCATATAAAATGACGTTATGAAATAAAAAAAATAAACTGAAGATCAATCGGTTTAATTCGGATATTGCGTTTACACTAAAAAATTGTACAAAAGCTTTCTTATACTAACACACGCGAAGTGCTAAACTGTGGCTGCAAAATTACCTGATATCTATATTTTCAGCAGAACACGCGTCTAATACAAGTTTCCCTAAACCCTGATACTTATACACAGAAGACTTATTCTCCAGTCATCAATCATAAACACCAGTACAATAATTTAAAGTTTAAACCAACACAGAATGTTTTAAATATAAACTACTTCTCTCATTTCTAAGCGACTCAAATAACGGTATAATTTCGTTTAAATATAAAATAATTCTAGTATTAAGTTACGATTTTCGTTTGATTTCGTTAGTATATATGTTTTGTAAGAATAAGATTTTGCTTACTGAAATTTTTATATAATCATATTAAGGTGAGAGATACCGTATGAATGTAGGCTGTTACAATGTTGGTCGTCTTTGATATTGTATCAAATGCAGATGGTTAGTTAGAAGTTAATTTTTACATATAGAGATATATATATAATAAAATATCTAATAAAGGGTTTAGCTTTGAGTTATCCAATATTAAATGACATTCATTAAACTAAATAAAACCTTAGAATTTGTAGAATAATCTTACATTGTGTGTGATAAAGATGCTATTTTTATAAGAGTTTGGGACTAGTTCTAAAAATTCCAATATCTACAGTGATTCTTGAATACAATCACTTACGTTAAATGTTAAATTTGTGTAATCCAATATCATCTAACACTATCCTTTAATCGAGTTAGTTCAGCCGAGAGTGTTATCGGTAACGAATCTCGTTACCAGCAATTTTGCAGCGATCGCCCGACGGTTCGTCTGTCGTATGAGGCTTGATTGAAACGGCTTTGAAAATGCTACGTTTCAATTTTGTATTGTTATAAATATTATAGTGTATTGAGAATATTGTTATTTTGTTTCTAACGGATTTAATGTTCTGCGAATATAAAATAAATTAAGGTCTGTTGGATGACAATTTGTTTGTCAAAATAGTATTATAAAAAAAAGGTTTTATTGAATACAGCATTGTAAATAATGTCGACTTTAATAAGGAAAAACATCTTTAAAATCGTGTATTTATAGAGCCAAAGGAAAAACATGTTAAATAAACAAAATTCCATTCGTAATAAGTTAACTTTGCCTTATAATTGTCTTTTTTCGCTTCCTTGGGTTCCATGATATTTCAATGTACGAGAATTTATAAAACTCTTCTTTTATAAAATGTACGTAACGTTTCCTTCAAAATAATTAAAATATTTTCTTTTTTTTTACCTTTCATAGGAAATAATCTGTCTGTATGTGTAAATGTTTCATATGTTCTCCTAAAGTGATGTGTCGATCAGAATTCCAGCGATTGAGAAGCTAAATATTAACGTATTTTAAAAATATACATAAAATAAATAATCTCCTCGTATAAATTAATTATATTCGATCATTAATGATGCGTTGAAAATTTTATTACGGAATAAGATTAACGTGTTCTGTAATTTATTATGATATGCCTCCATCATTGTTATAAATAGGAACACGAAATACGCTTTCAAATAAAATATAATGAGGTCGTTAGATGACATATTAATTTGTAGAATATAAATTTAATCATTATATATATTATTATTATATAATATAAACACGAGTACCAATGGTTTGTTTTTAGAAAATCGTTTGAATCATCATATGGCATGTTATATGACTCGTGATATGTCTCTGTTTCATCTCCGTTGTTATAAAGCGATATTCTTAAGAAATAAGATTACGTAAATATATTTCTCTCTCTATACGTTACGTAAACATGTCGCTCTGTCACGAATGTTACATTTTGAATATAAAATTTGGCGTAAAGTGTGTTTATTTGAAGGTGAATTGTGGCAAATTAGTCGGCGGATTGATTTGTGGTTGTTGTGTGTTAAAATATATTAAGAATTGTCTTGAATAAAAAAATAAGATGTGCTTTTCTATTTCTTATATATTAATATTGGAATGTTTTGTAATTTTTACATTACATCGGCGCTACGTGGGCGAGCTTTCGTATAAAGGACTACTAACAGTTCAAATCTTGTATATTTCGTATTCCAAAGGTCACGCGCCCCACGGCATCTTTATAATTGGCTACTGCTTGTTTTCTTACAATTTAAGCAACAGTTTGTTTTGCCGGAGGGATCTAGGATGAAATACAATTTTATCTTAATGTCGCTCTTTGTTGGATGAATCTGGTTGGATATTAATTTTTTTTTTTCTTATCATGTAATATTTAAATAATCTGATGTTCCCATTGAATATATTATAATTGGTTTTGTACGGTTATTTTTTTTTTTTATTAACTAGGTTTACAGATGAAAGTTTTCATATTATAATCATAATAAATGAATGTGTAGCAACAAAGTAACCAATTTCTTCGGGATTATTAATTTCGTTAGCCATCCAAGTGAACATTTTAAAACGATGCAGACTTTGCCAAGACCTCGTTGCGAATTTATTTTTTGAAGCCTCTTCAGATCCTTTAGAACTTTATAAGAAGAGAACTTTAATAGATCAATCTGTACTAACTTTAATAAATTCAATATAATATGTATATTAATATAATTTTCTTTAATGAGACCTAAGACTTTCGCGAGTTTTATTCATTTAAATGAAAATTATATTATTCGGATATACTACGCGTGTTTATTTTTGTAAAAAAACTACATACTCCCGACGTTTCGGTTGTTGGTTCCGTTTGCTGAAAAGTAATTTTTAATCTTCGATCTGTTCTTTATAAATTGTTTCCATGGCAGTCTGCTTATTTTGTCAAAATGCTGATGAAGAAAAAATACACAAAAAAAAAATATTACAAGTACCAAATAAACAAAACTAATAAACACTGATTTCTTATTTCTTTCAACAGTGATCCCAATTCAAGAATAATTTTTGCTTGTTTCTACCTAAGGAAAATAACAAAAAAATTTTTTTTTTTTGGAATCGAATTTTCTGAAGTCATTATACCAGAAATTTTTTGTAAATAAATGTGTTGTGTGATTTTTGATTCACACATACATTTAATACCATACCAACCGTGATCACGGGCAGACAAGATGTCTCGTATGGTCCGTCTCGTCTGTACGTGGTCACTTCAAGAATATGTAGTTTTTAAAAATAATAGAATAACGCGTAGTAATTCGAAAATATTAGTTTCGTTCAGAAGCCGATGGTTCACCTAAAAGGTGGTTCCTTATTATTCATATAGCAAAAAGAGTTACATGGTGCTTATGCTGGTTGGAGGTCCTACATGCCAGCTAAATCACTTAGATATTAAGAGAGGAAAGAAAAGGAGAATTAAGATAGAAGATTTTAACATACTACCCAACTAGTTAGGTCCTAGAATGTTTAAACTGGAATTTCTGTATTTTTTACTTCGTCGTAGGAGAGAAATTTCCTGAATAATTAGAAAATAATTTTATAAAATCACATGTATGTTTTTATGGTCGTTAAATATTTGCCGTACAAGTCATACTAATTGATATAAAATAGCTCCGTTGACTGGCACGTTCGCCGTTAAGATAATTGGATTGATATTACATTGAACGGGTGAAGCCGATCGCGTTCATAGACTACGGGCTTCATATTTTAATAAATAGCAAATTGAATTATAATGCTGAACTTTATTAAGTAGTAACTCACCGGCTTTTACAGCATGGTTTTAGTTCTGATAAGTTACATTTACATTCTGATAAGTTCTCATAAGTAATAGTTCTTACATTTGCGCAATGTTAAAACAATAGTTGAAATTAAATTCAAATAAAAAATATACAATGAAAAATTGACTTCTACCTTCGAGATATTGCGATATATTTCCTTTTTTTTTGCGATTATATAAAATATTAAAAAAAAAACCTATGATTGTAAATTGTATTGGTTTGAAGAAATAAATAAGTTGAAGGCGACCTAGAATTTTTTCGTGAAGTTGATACGCGTTGATAAAAATTAAGAGGCAGATTTATCTTGACGTAGATTAATGATTCCCGCTGCTGTACTATATTCCAGTTAATAACAGGAAGCGCACTTAGTCATGAATTTACTTCAAACTTCTATACGTCTAGAGAGGTATTATCAATAAAAGCTCTTCAAAGTTCATTCAACAAATATCTATTAATTATGATAGAAAATTATTTATGTATAGGATATTTCATTTTTATTACATACGAATAGAGGTAACATTCGCTAGGTTTAATTTTATTGTTTTAACATTAAAGCAGATAATAAAGTTTGCAGAACAATTTAAATTACAATACGTCAGTGAAGGAGATACGAACTATTTATTATGAGCGAAGCATAACTAACAGGTCGAAGTCGTTTAAAAACTTATGCTATATTTATTATTATGTTGAGACAATATTTTTTATAAAATTTAAATTTTAAATCAGTTGTCAGTCATTTATTTTGTAATATTCTTTTTCAAACCAAAAGAAGCTACACTATACTCAATAGGTTTTAAAGTCATAGAAGCCTTATACATAAAAAATCGTGGTATATCTATATTTACGTGTATTATAGCTGAAACATGTTTCACGTTATAATCCTATTTGATATCGAGTTTTCACCTTGACTTTTAGTGGAAATTAGACTAAGGCTCCTCCAGGTACCGTAGGTAGCAGGTAGGTGGATACAAGGCTGGGATAAATTTGTATGACTTAGGATGGGTTTCTTAATTGTAAGGAGATATTTATAAATTGGATTTTTTTTTTTTTTAACTTAAAAGTTATGGAGAATGTGACGTGGATAGTTTTCAGTACAATAATGTAAGTGTTGAGCACATTAATCAAAAGGGTGTAAATAAAAATTAGTTTTAAAAATGCTAATTAACTTGCAACGTAATTTATTTTATGTAAAATAATTTGTAACACTTTATTATTTCTTCAATCCCTGATTGCTTTTTCGATTACAACTCCTGTCTATACTTTTATTAATTCACTCTAAATCCAACCCACAAAAGGTCAATATCATTCCAGTACCTACCTACACATTATTTTACTCAACCAGGTAAAAAATTTGAAACATATCTTTAAACAAAAATCATGCCAGTCCATTTGGTCATTGTTACGTGAGCGACGCAAAAAATCGGTAACGTGTCCCACGATAATTGTACATTTTATCCGCATACAAGAGACCTTTTTGCTTGCCTAAAAGTCTGTATTGGGTTTTAACAAAACAGATTGTTATTTGAATGCAGGGTGTTCTTGAGGCTGGTTTAACAGACGCTTACTTGGAATATTTCTCTAATGACCTATAGTGAAACTTCTAAAGAAACTAAGAAGTTTCAATATTCTTTGATTATTATGAATCTCGCGAACTCCTAACACGATTCTACGTTAAGGAATAGAAGGTTGAATTTGTGAGAAATTATAGACGACAGAACTTTAGGGATCCAACTTCTCATCCTGCAAGTTGCCAAAGAATTTAAATATCACAATGATTCTCTACGGAGTTATTTCTCTGTATTATATTAGTATTTGACTTTTATGACGTCACAACCTCCTATTTGTTATTCGAAAGTATATTGACGGCAAAGTTAATTTTAATACTATTTTTATAATGAGATTCATATAATTTTCTCAAAATTCAATTGTAGGTGAAGTATCGTGGCGATTTTAATATGTTTATCTTATAATGTGCTTAATATTATATCATAAGTTTTGTATGTTAGGGTTCAAACTACCTGTACATTGTCCTCGGTTTCGTACAAGATTCGGGTGTAGTTCATAAATATTTATGTATTTAATTTTAAGTCTCGTAATCCGCTTTGATACGTCTTTCAATAGACGTTCCGAGAATAACGTTATAAGAGGATCTAAATATTGTCGAACATGTCAAGTGGTTTTGGGTCAAAGGTCCTGTTGAGTCATATTGTATCTGATAGTATGTGATTTATTTTAGAATAAAAAAGTCATTAATAAAAAAAACACTCAATGACTAAATGTGATGCTAGTTTGTCATTGAGTATTTTAAGTAAATTTAAATTTAATCATTTCTCTTCTATTTTATATTTTATGTTTAAAATAAATATTTTTACGATTTTAACTTTGTTAAACTGTTAACATGTTTAACATATTCCTCGTAGCTGTCGATGTCACCGGCTCGGAATGAACTCAAGTTAGAAAGTGCTCTCAAGAAATACACCAGTTGCTCTTTTCTCATATATATGTATATATATATGTTACAATGCACGAGATAATAAGATTTAATCGGTCCTGACAAAGACAAGGAGTAACGCGTATCTATCTATTTTTAAAATGAACTTTATGTTCGCCATTTTGTTTTGAACTTTAACAATATACGTTCAAAGTACATTAGATTACGCGGACGAAAAGGTCTCTTCACATACGTACATACCCATATCTATTATAAATATATAATATGAAATTTATATTAAGCAGAGCTATTTGAAATATTTACGGCTAGATTTTTTGTAACAGATCTTTGTTTAAACTCACCGGGTTAAGACTCGTACGATACTATAAATGGAATGTCTGAACATTTTTATTTTAACACAAGTCGAAGTTCAGCCGGTTGTTTGAAGGCGATGCGGCGTGAGAGCGCTAAAGACTCGAGTTGTATTGAAAAACTTTGAGTAGGTTTTGCATTTGAAGTGAATTAATGTGAAGACGGAGTATTGTTGCTGGAGATGTTTATTTGTCTTTTTATGAGATTGCTTACTTTTTTATATGAACGACATGAACAAAACAGTCTTAGATATATATATACTTTGTCAGTTATCTGATGTTACTGTCTTGTTCAAAGGACTTTATTGTATTAGAATGTTGGGAAAATGCTGTGATCTAAAATTTGTTTTAAATTATGCTATGCAGTTAATTAATAACGATTCTCTAATAGTTTGATTTTCTTTTTTTAAAATAATTAAATATATGTACGTTACATAATATGAATAATATTTTGTCTTTTATATAAAAAAAAGTCTTTTTTTAAGCATTCATCTTTTGTATATAAAGATAACGAAATGTGAGTCGGCGAATAAGATAACGTCTAACTGTAGGTAGCTTGTTTCATTGTATTCTGTAGCCACATCCGTAGAGGGCTACGTCAGCGCTACGATATTACGTAGCACGTTGTTGAAAATGTTGAATTTTTAAGTATTTTACTTTGTTGCTGTTTTATTTGAAAGATTTCTTAAAATTTTGCATAATTTAATATTTAAATTGAATAATATGAATTATAAGGGAAATGTTTTATAGTTAAAACTAAATAATTTGTAAACTGGTTGTACTATTGGGACATTTCTAGTAGGGGTCGAGATAACAATGTTATTATGTCCACATGAATGTACCAGAATTCTGCGGGTGTATTTAATGTTGAACACATTACATAAGTTTATAATAATAGTGCCTGGTGA
Organism: Danaus plexippus; assembly: GCF_018135715.1. Lineage (NCBI taxonomy): Eukaryota > Metazoa > Arthropoda > Insecta > Lepidoptera > Nymphalidae > Danaus > Danaus plexippus. The sequence continues at coordinate 6,863,304 of NW_026869849.1, read as the reverse complement.
AATTTATTAGTTGACATAATAATTAATTAATGTTCAGTACTATAGACAGTTAGCTGGACTGGAATTAAAACTACATTATATATGTATACACATATATACATTAAAATATATCAAATTTTCTATTCAAATACGTCACTTCAGTCTAGTGTTCTATATCATAAGAGTGTCTACAATCATGGATTTATAGTAACCGATATCTTTTGCTTGAAAACAATTGATATCCTTATATATCTGACTTATCGTTTCTTATTATCTTCAATTCAGTTTTCAGATCCGATACCTTTTTAAACTGTCAGTATGATCTAACATATTTTTATTCTAATATCTCTTAGTGATAATCTTCCTCTCCTTAGACCTGTTCGCCACACATGACGTCTCGGTGATAAATTAAGATCCGTGGCAAGGGATGTCAGATGAATGCTAAAATATTATCGTATTAAGACTAAGTTAATTCAGCAAAAAAGCTTTTTCTGTTTCATATATGATTTCCAGCAACGTTTCTAACCCTACAGTAATAGGGTTGACCCGACTGGAACGGTTAAAAGGTCGGAATTAACACAAGAAAGGTTTTACACGGGTTCCAAATGTTTCAAAGCTGTTGTTTTATTTATATGTAATTGTATTATTATGCCCAACAGTTTTCGACCCATCATAAAACCTCCATAGGCATTATGTTGAACTATAATTTTTTTCTTACAAAATAAATAAGTTATTTTTTTATAATTTTTTTGTGGACCTGTATTAAAAGTGTTGTACAATTAATAAATAGTTATTGTTTTTGGTTTTAGCGAAAATTATGTATGATTTTTGGTATAAGGTTTAATAATTATTTTGATGCAGAAAAGTTGTGATTGGTTGTTGACGTGGTAAATTTTATTGGAGTCACTGTTTTTTTATATCTTTGTACTGCCGTCGTCATCATGGACATGAATTTTCTCCAAGAATCACTAGACTTAGAAGTTTTTAGTGTTAGAGTGGTTTACAACTATTTTGACAGTTATTGATACTATCTCGTTGCAACTTTTCTCATGTCTTCGCCTTAATTAAATTTTTGTACGTGGGATATGACTTGAAAATATTTCCCTTTAAATCGGAAACTTTGGAACGATATATATGTATATCTATTTGTGTATAGCTGTATACTATATAATATGTATTTCGATTTCGAGCTTAAAATATAATAAAACTCTCTTTCTGGAATAATAATTACATTATGTATATAATTGTTATCATTTTATTAACAAAAAAATATGGCAACTAAACAGGAAGAAATATACATGCGGAACAAAAACATTCCGATAGCCTAGAGGCTGTTCTTTACAAACAGTCTTGTAGTTGGAAAAATAAGACATAAAGAGAACCTTGCTCGCAGTAGAATTATTCGTAACAAATAAACATTTAACATAAAAATGTTATTAATGAAACGTAAATTTAATATTTTTATAATATATATCTGTATAAAGATAAAATTCTTTTATAGATGATACATATATATTTTATAGATTTATATTTTTTTATTTAAATTTTAATAAATTCTAAATAGAATTTTAAATCAATAACCATTTATTGCATTCATTCTACAGTTCATTGCGTTTTATTGCTCGGGAAATATTCTACCCGCACTGTTTGACTTAACTAAGTATTTGACGGTATGATGGAACTTACTTCCAAAAAAAAGCTAGAAGTCAACGAGAAAATAACCATCTGCTGAAAGGGATTAGGCAAATGTTCGGTACATTTGCCTAATCCTTTTCAGCAGGGGAGAATGGTTTGATTCATGTATTGCATTAAAGCCTCCTGCCACCTCTCATATCCAATATTGATTGAAGCGCCTCGGACCCCAGCTTAGTAAGCCAGGATTCGGAGATGGATTTTTCCTTAAGCAGCTGCACTCCCATGAAAGTAGATGCATTTAGTGTTCACGATTTCTCTGCTTGGGTGCAGCTTAGTGAGTTGAAGTCTTCAAAGACATTCTGAAGCCTTTCAAGCTCAGCGACTAACAACTATTCCCTAGCAGGGATAGGAGCAATTTCTCCTGACAACGAAATTCTGCCGCAGAAAATGGCTTTCACTATCCGATTGTTTTAGTATGCTGACGTTTTAAGTCGTGTTTCTAAGGATGTAGAGGTTTTATTATTTAATATCGATCATCGGTATATAAAAATATATATAATATTTTTATTGACGTATGTAGACATCATTGCATCAATCATTACGTTAAATTAATTAGAAAATTTTGTTACTTAGCCTTCACAAACTTGGTAACTGAATCGCTGTCGGTGTCTGTGCGATTGATGAGACCCACTTGTCCCTTCCACCAACATATAGTTTATCCTTACGCAGGATATTTCATAATAAACACAAAACACGTTAAAGGGGTCTCATTGTACGTGCAATGTCAGCTTATACGCGTATATTGTATAAACACGACTTGGACAATTTATTTAAAGAGACGGTGGGGTTTATTAGAAGGAGAACTGACTCTCATCACTTACTGAAAATGGGGTTTTCTCAAAAATGTTCTTTATAAAAAATCAAATAATTAACCTACATATATCTACAATACTTTAATAAAAGCTTCATAATAAATTTTAATTGCCTTTATAATGATATAAATGTCAATTAAAGCGAACATAAACTACTGATCTTTTGTATAAGTTATAAAAAGTATGATATTCTGTGTTTCTGTGGCACAACTTTATCATTCCAAATAATTAAAGATCGTATTACTAAGAGGCTCTAATTTGTATTATTTCGATCAATATCATAGATTTGTTATATTAATTTATACCCTTCAGTTTAATCACTAGCTCCAATACTCCAATTACTTTTGCAAATCTCTGAGCTTAGTCGCCCGTGTATACATTATTTCAAACAAGGATCCGAGTGATAAAATTAATTTGAGCCGCAGTTAAATCAGTCGTTTGCACACGTTAAATAAAATTCGGTTCGACCTATCTCAGGATACCTCAACCTTCCACGAATCGGTTATGATGAGCTTGATTTCAAATGTATATAAAATATGTAAATACTCTAAATACGTGTTTGAATATAATTTTGTACGATATTAAATTTATAAACACGGTTTTCTATGTGATAGTAGTGTTATGCAAAACAAAACAGTTACCCGGAACCTTTCATTTCGACATCAAACACGTTTACCATATTTTTACATACTTTTTGTTTTACTCTGATCAAAGGATCATAATACGTATGGAACTTGTATATAAACATTATAAGTTACCTTCAAGTATTGGTGTACAGATGTATCAGAATCTATCATATATAGTTATAAGATTATATTTAGATTGCAGTTTGTATGCAGTTGTTCTCGTTCCGTAATAAGGATGCATTGATTCAATTGGATTGGTTTCGAACACAGACGCCTTTCAAATTGGATTGAGTTCTTCCAAGTTCAATTGAAATTTTCTATAAGAAAATATTGGTATCAATAATCCTCCTTGCGTTTTCAATTCACGCCTTAGTTTAGATTAGTGGCATTCAGGCAAAGATATTTCTGATTTATATTCACGAGATTTTGTTTAATGTTCCTGATGATTGGTCTTATTGTATGAAACATAATGTCCTAACTGTTTACGGGTAGGAGTTTTGCATTGCGTTTCATATTTACCGATATTCAATCCTTTTTAGGGTTCCGTTGACATATTTGTATTGTAAGTTATTTGCTATCAGGGCGTCGCTTTAATTTCCGGCTCGGAAGGGCACATTAGCAACCTAATGGTCAAACAATTCTTCTTTTTTTTATTTTTTATTTTTTGTAAATAGTTTTCCACAATAGATCTATAACGTTAATGGAATATAACTTTCAGATACACTTAATGGTTTTAGAATATTTTTTTTTTATCTCATCATGTACATTTTCTGTGTAGTGTTGGGATGATCATTCCTTTGCCCTCGAATAAGGTTTTATGTTTAAAATATCCTTCTCGCATTGTTTGGGACAGGTCAATATACATTTATATTATTGCTGTTTTCAACAAAAATAGACTCTATTCGTTCAATGTAAGAATTAAAATCGACCAGCTAATGTCATAAACGTTTTGCGTAATGACCGACATTCTCATTATAATAACTTACAGCTAACTTTCGGGTAAAGATTTTACGATCTAAATTCACATTTGAGGGTTCATTTGAAATTTGTGTATTAAGCGTTTTATGTTAAATATTACTCAAGTAACATAAAATAAATGAAAGTACTTTCATTTACTACTTCACAAATCTCATTGGTTATGGATGATTTAGTTTTGATTTAATATTAGATAAGCGCTAACATCAATTTGAATAAATTAAAGAGAAGTAGCACTTATTCGTCTTATTTAAGTCTGAAATTCGACCGACTCTATTAATTCTCTGATTCACTTATATTTTTTTTAAATTAATGTTTTATTTTTATCGTCGGTTTACAATAAAGTTAGATTTTATGTTCGTATTTTTTTTTTTCTTTTTCTATTTACAGTTCCAATGAATAAGACGTGCCGCTTCAATCACTTAAGTATTTTAATCCGATAGGATGATCCCTTAAGTAACGAGACAATAGAGCTAACTACATCGGACATAGAAACAATAAGATGTTAAGTTAATCTCGATGCCTATAATGTTTGCAAACTGCGTTCTTTTTTTTTATGCCATAGCATACATATATACATTCGCACTGGAATTATGCGTTCTTTATAAACGATAAAAAAAATTCAGACTTACAAATGTTTATATGGCAACAACGTGAGATTTATGACACAAGTCACCTTTGTCAGATGTTCATATAAGAAATACAACTAATGTGCCTTGTGTCCGCGGGTACTATAAGAAATGTCAAAACCATGTACACTGTAAATGTGATAAATTGCTAACGTGCTATTCAGATGTAAGGATACTAATGTGAAAGATTCAATAAAACCTGTTTAGTATTTAGAACAATATTATATATATATATATATATATATATATATACGCGCTTATAATATTCGTAGTATAGTAAAAAAAAAACAATAATTTTTTACGTGTCAATATTTTGCACCAGTTTCACGGTCCGTAGTTTTGAAGAAATTGCTGTCTAGATGCGAAGGATGTGTTTATTAGCCGCTCGTAGGAGATCTTAGCCCCATCTAGTTGCTCTTAGGTTAAATTCACTATTTTAGTACAGATATTCGTCAAACTGCATCTAAAAATAATGTATATGGTAAAATTATCTATTCAGAATCAGAATATTGTGATTGTTTATCACAACTAAAGATCTCAGGCATTACAGGGATCACATAATCGATTAGTCAAACCAACTATAAATATTAATTCAACATAGTCTCAAAGAGTTTTTCATTAAAATATTCAATATTGATTTATTTGACAGGAGTTGTGAAGTTCAACAATTGTATGTCAAAACAATATTAAAGAAGAATTCTTTACGATTTAGATGTGAACGTTGAATTTAACGTAACACCTGACATTCCCACGGGCGTCTGAACAATTGATAAGCGTAGAACAATAGAACGGGAACTATAAATAACATATAGGGAATACTTTACGTTCTATGTAAAGGGAAGCGGATATACTTCATCATATACATACATGTAAACAGGTGTAAGAACTGGCAGGCTATATGTATTGTTTATAACGAACAGATAACCAAAAATGAAGTACCAAAAAATATTATTTGTTTGAAAAAGGCAAATGTAATTCTTTATTTCACTGGTTTTTTGTAATGAAACGACGTACTGTTTAGTTTCCATTGATGACTTAAATTCTGTTTCGAGCGAGATATGAAATGGTGACAGCTGTTCAACAAAAAAAAAATATTTTTTTCATATCATGGGGTATAAGAAGATGTCGCGGTTTTCTTTTTAACCTAATTCGTGTAATATCATCATTAAATAAAATATAGATACAAAGAAAAGAGAGAATACGACTTACTAGTAAATCTAAGCCGAATAAAATTTCAATTGAGATATATATTTTTTAAACATTAACGTTTTGTTCGCGTCAAGGTTATATCTCGTAAATTTTTAATGTAGGCCTCGAATCCGCTCTCGGGGATGATTTCTCTTAAATAATACATTAAAATCTCTCTCAGCTCGAGTTAAAGATAAACAAAGATTGTTTTATTCCAACGAAATGTATATAAATTATGTGAACTCATTTTCTATTTAATAAATTATGAATCCATGAGGCTATAAACATAACCTTGCGTTGAATGAGAAAAAAAGTTTCTTTTTATTTTAATTTTTAAAAACTATCGAAAGTATTCTATATAAAACTTTTTGGACTATATTTTTTACTATTATCACAAGTCAAATTAGAGGAAGTAGCTAGTTAAAGCATAAGGTCACAGATTCAAATGATACTTAGCGTAAGTTTATTTCGAGCCATTTTTTTATAAATAGCCGACATCAATGAGTAGGAACCAGTTTGCGTTCTTGGGGCGTTTGTTATTAATAGCATTGTTTGAAGTTCAATGGTAGCATATGTTCTTTGCATATTCCTATATCCCAGATCTTCTATTGTATAAATACTTATATTAATGTGTTTTGAATTATCTGTTCTTAGAAAAATTTAAGATGTCGCGTAGCGTATACATTTGTACATACACATACGTATGTGATGTTTTGGGAAATTGAAAACCCAATTTGATTCATTCAAATCTACAATTCATAATTTTCTCATCAAGATGAGAATGTTGCATTTTATTTAATAAATTATTGTATCTATTACTTTGCCTAATTATCATCAAATTACTTCGAGAGAAACTCTTATTATAAATGTAGGCTACACAACGAAATAAGCTCATCCTACTCATGAATCGACAAAGGTTCTTCTAACGTCAAATCAAAATGTCAAAACCATCGTGAGCGCTGAAGTTAATGAAAAAGGTTCTAACTAGTGACGGCCTTCATAGTGTCTATTGAAGATATTTTATCTATGGTCTTATGTCTACAGTGAAGTTGTTTTATTATACTTTTTTATTTCACCACTTCATAAGTGTCTTATGATAAGACTAACTAACGTCATAGAGATGTGATTTATTTGTTTTGCTTTCTACGTATCCAAATAAATTGATTTAAGTTATTGTTATAATTATTATATATGGAAAATTAATGTTAAATGTAAAGTTTAGGACCATATACTTTTTTTATACACAGACGCTATAAGAAATCTGCTAAAAATTGATATAGATTAGTTATTTTCGAACAAAAACTTCTATGATATAATGTAGGGTAGCGTTTTTTTTTATCGATTGCATCTGTGGATGGAGGTTGGCCGGTCGTAAGTGCGGTTAGCTCGACAGTGTTCAAATTGGGTTACGTTTATTAAATAAACGCTGAGGCTGTCTTCGATTACAGTTCACCTGTTTTATAGTAAATATTATTGTTTGTATTATAAATTAACAGTAGTACAGAATTAAGCATTTTAAGATTGATTTCTTTGCTGGATAATAGATTGTTTAATTTAATTAAACTCTTGTTTTTTACAAAAACATACACGAAGCCAGTGTATTGTAAATGCGGTTAATTGTTTCACGTTAAAGAGATTCCACGTATCGGTAATTAATTACAGGAATTCGGGAGCTCTTTCGTGAGTTAAGTTTTAAACCGGTTACTGGATCTTCGTTCTTGTCATGCATACAAATACCACCGTATAGTAAATTGTCTTTGTTTATATAGTTGGTCGTGAAATCAAAATATTAGAATTTCTAAGGTTCTAAAAAAATATTCCTTATCGAAACAGATATTAGGCTTGAGCGTACGAACTATTAACATCTATTGTATTTTATATATCATTTATAATAACAACACAAACTCAAAACAAATAGTGTACGAAAATAATGTTTTCATATAAACAATATTTTGAGGGTAGCCATCAAAATATAATTCTGAATGAATTCAATATTAAAATAACAATTCAATTTACCAGCGGTCCCTTCGTACGTTTTATGATATCGGAAATAATTTAATGTTATCGACGAAATTTGTTGGTGATTTTCGTTATTATGTATACTTTTTTTTTTTAAACTTAATTTAATTAACGTTTTAATAGGAGACTATCACAAACTAAATGTTTCGTAGATGAGTTTTAATTTATGTCGGGAATATTGGCATTGAGCATTATGTACGAATGTACTCGTATGTGTGAGCTTTGTTTTGTCTGTCCTGAAGTCGATAACTGTGTTCCAGATTGTATAGAAAGTTTCAAACAGGACATATCAATGTACCTCCTTCATTTTTCTTCATCCGTTCTATTCAGTCATTTTGTTAGTGGCCAGTGTTAAGTTATTAAAAATATAATACGTATGTCCTAAACGTAAAGAGCCAAAACATAAAGGACGCTTTGATTGTCTTTAAATATCGAAGCGTATTCATCCTTGCAAATTAATTTAATTAATTTGTCTTTATTTATTACTATGATTGACAGAGAAGCGTGATTTGTAAATATGTAAATGAAGCTTAGAATAACATAATAAATATTAAAATCCATGACCAATGTACATTATATAGAGTAGCGTTTATCTCGTTATATACAAATAACTCAATCAATTGGATAATTTATCAGTTAATATCAAACCAATTAGCGTAAATTTAATTAAACAGTAATCGGATTACACATTATGGCTGCTCGGTTAAATGAAGAGCTAACTTATTTTGATTTGAAACTAAAACGCTGTCACAATATTACTTTAGATAATAAATAACTATGTGCTCACAAAATCAGTAACTAAGTGGAAAGCTATATATTAACAAAAGACCCTATAAAATTACTTGTATTTAAATTCAAAGACGCGATTATAATTTAGTATTAGTGTTACACAATGTCATAAAATTACTGTCTGTATAAGACATAATATGCTAAAAAAATTCAAGCAATTTTTATTTCATTAAAATCGATAAAATCTTAAGGTATGTAGATCTTGAAGATTAGCTCCACACAAGATACGTAGCCTGTATGAAAAGCTCAAATATTATGACAAATCGACTTTGTTTTTAATAGATTTTAACTGTTTAGTAACAATTCATGTAGTTAATAACTAGGTTTTGTTATTTTATGATTGTGATAACAATTCTTTAGTTTACTATATTCATTACATTTACCTTAACAATATCTTACTTAACGTAAAAACACACTTAAGTAATGAGATCTAATACTTTCGCGATTATTCATTTAAATGAAATCAATATTTTTGGATTACAACGTGTATTTTATTATTTTTAAAAACTTAATACTCCCGGCGTTTCGGTTACTTTGCAGCAACCGTGATCGCGGTCAGACGAGATTGTCTGTCAGTTGGCCTTGATATTTATTTAGTCTGCCCGTGATCACGGTTGCTGCAAAGTAACCGAAACGTTAGGAGTATGTAGTTTTTGAAAATGGTAAAATACGCGTAGTAATCCGATATTAGTTTCACTTAAACGTTCTAAATTAAGTTGACGAACATTATTTGGCTCCGTTACAACTCTCCCGAGTCATGGTCAGTAATTCTTGATTACTGCACCGTCTGTAATGCAACAAGTATCTGTGACGTCACATACACGAATAAACTAGCTATATGTGAGCGCTTTGATACGGCCTACTGGTCCGGAATATACCCTATTAGCTGCAAAAACCGATCCCCGGTTTTGACAATACAACCATACTTGGATGCTTTTATTTCATATTAAAAATTATTAACAGCAATCTATAGATTTCACTTATGTTTTTTCTAATACATATATTATTTAATGTTAATTGAAATAACGTATAATATTTTGTATTTTAAATATCAACTTAATGTTTAATTTTTGTCTGATATTTTTTTATTCTATCGTTCTGAAAATAGTTGCTTCCAGGTTTACCCACGGGATTCCGACGTTATAGCTGAATCAATGTTTTGTCTCCTTTCACTACTCTTATATATGAATAAGCTACAGGGTGATTCATAAAAAATAGTTTTCTTGTCTTTTTAAAAGAGCTCCATTTATTATTCACTTGCAGTTCACAAAGTGTCGTGTTTGTAACTTTATATGATAAGGAAATGGGCATAGTGTTAACGCATGTTAGGGCTATTTACATTGACTGCCTGTATTTAAGTCTTTATAAACGTTCTGCTACAGCATCTTTAGGGTGAAGTAGACCACATTATTAGAAGACGGGTTTGTTGTTTTTCTTTTAATTATATTATTATAAATTAGTTTTTGTCAGCGATTTCATTCACGCGTGCTTCCGAATTTAGCTCAGAGGAAAATGTATAAAGTATATTAAACGAATATATATATATATATATTTTAATATTAATATTTAAAAAAGTATTATTGACGCTTAGTTTTATCAAATTCTTTGCAGATTTGTATGGGAAAATATAATATATTTAGAAAAAATCGACTATTCGGTATCGTGGTGTTTTACGCTAGCCCTTTTTAGAGACTTAGTGAAATAGAGCCTAGAATAAGCACTGATCATAAACTCAATACGTTATGATGGGCATTAAACTTTAAAAGTGACCATAATTTAAATAGGAACGGTCATTTGGAGTATCGGTTATAAGTATCAAATAAAAAGTTGATATTGAAAAAATAACATGAAGAATTTTAATATTATTCGACTTATTTCATACAAACAAAACTGCTGGTAACACCTAGTATATGCTATAATCCTTAATCAGACAACATGCCTAAGCATTAAAACAGTGCAACACAAGATTAATTCACTTCATACTTTTCGGTTTTTTCTTTGTTTAATCAAAAGTAAATTCAGTAAAGTTTTTTTATTCAAACTGGTTTATATTTTACAGATAGAGCTATATAAAATAAGCCCAAAAAATATCCGTATATTTTCGTACACATTAATCGTCAAAGAAGTTCCTCTGCGTTCTTTATCGGCTGTTTATCGCGAAACATTTCCGTGGAAGGACGACAAATTGTGATAAATGGACTCACAGTCTCTTATGTATCTGCTGTAAGTTAAAAATCTAAAAAAAGTCACGAAGAAGTTTATGTTTGAAAGAGTAAAATAGAATTATTATATAAATATGACAAAGAAAGTATCATTATAAGACAAGAAGCTGAAGGTAATTTATTTGGAATTAGGAGCATACCTAACGGGGCTTCAGAAGCCATGTAGAGTCGTTTACGTATACTCAGCCTTGCTGCGTACTTTTTATGGCTTGTATCTGAGCTTCTTAATCACCAGATTACTCTTTTATTCATGTTTAGTACCTATTTGACTTTCCACCCGTGAATGAACACATTTTTGGAGTCTACATTGACCTGTACTTGGACCTGTATTTATTGTATAGGATATTAATAATAATATCACGGTTCTTATATTTACATTAATATTTATTATCTAATATGGGTTTCTAGAAAAAATTGTTTTAAAACTATATTCAAAGAAATTTAGTATGAAATATTTATATTTCATAGAGCTGAAATAATATCAAAATAAGAATATTAATTTGACAGACATAACTTTTAGTGTCCTTATATTAATATTTGAAATTTTCACTAATAAAACTTTCTATGAGAGAAACTTCTTTGGATTATTACGGAAAAATACTTTGTCGCTATCGATTAAGTTTTAAGAAAAAATATAAGCAAAACTTAGAATAATAATCTTATATTGGTTAAATAAAATAACATTGTTTCAAGTCTTCACAAATACGTTCTATTTGTGACCACGTTCCGTATCAATTGTCTACAGGATCTTACATAAGTGCTGATATAACGTGCAATGAATTCGAGCGAATTACTTATTTACTTCTGAGCTGGTGTGGGCATGATCCTAACAGGCGTCTGTAATTATTAGAATTGTCTATTTTCCGTTTATTTCTCTTCTATTCCATTATTATTTCTTTGTTATACACTAATAAACTTTTTTACTAGTCATGAATTCAAATTTTTTTTTTTGAAAATAGTGATCTTTTGATGATGTTTTTTATAATGGACATAAATTGACGTTACTCATTTATGACCATCTAAAATAAATGAGCGTCTATAAAATATTGATGTGATTTAATTTTCTCGCAGATTACATTTGAATTAATCTCATTAACGTATAGTTTCATTTAAGTGGTCTTTAAAATGGTAGCACTTGAAATGTAACAGTAATACTGAACGTATATTATAATGCGTCCTGTTTAATATTCAGGCGGTCTCCCGGGGCGATGTTAATTTTTCACTCGGCTTATTTATATTATTCCCTTTACCTTTAAATGCCACTCTTCGAGTTTCAGCGTGCGCCTCATACTTAATTCATTTGATATTCATTAGGCTGTATGGGCAATGTTAAATTTAAATAACTTATTCTCACGCGGTATCGCTTGGAACATTAAGGTAATTAGTTGTATCCAAAGATCTATATCTCCTTACTAAACATTCATTATGTTTGCTCCTTTTGGAGCTTTTTTTCTAAGACTGTTGTTTGTTTATGTGTTTTATTCGTAAAATTGCAAATGGTTTTAAGTTTTTTTTGATTGTGTTATAATAATATGTCTGTGCATTGATGAGCTTTATAAAATAAATTGGGAGAAGTTAGTTAAAATTCGTACTAACTCAAATAAAAATCCTTTATTCTGAAACTTTTCTCATGAAACATTTTATGTGTGAATGTTGCGACTGTTGTGATGCAGGAAATTACATTCGACCAAAAACAGTAGCCACAGATTAAAAGAAATAAAACGACCATATCCGTATTATAATATTCTTTGACTTTACTCGAGCCGTCTGAAATAAAGAAAAATATAATAAGAGGTATAAAGAACATTCCAACCCTACGAATTATAAGTTTTCTAGCCAAATCAAGCCCGGGCTATGTTCAAAGTTGGTGACGTAGAATTGAGATATGTCGATGCAACTTCAAGAGAGGTAAATTTTTTAACTTTGGTCAACCCAGACTTGATGAGAGGTTTTGGGGAAACGAAAGGACATCTCTTTCCATAGTCTTTGAAAACATGCGTGGTTTCAACAGAGCAATGTTTTTCGCAAAATCGTATCGTTGGTACCAACTTTGGACTTAATTAAGAAACTTAAGATTTTTTAGTGAGTAATGGAAAGGGCTATGTTTCAACTTTCATTACGAAATACGACCGAAAAGGAGAATAGCCCTAGAAGAACTAACGTCACCCACATAGATCTTAGAGTTACTAAATTCAAACGGCTATGGGCTGGGATCGTAGCTACAAGGACCGACGGCCGATAGGGCTTAAAGATTGAATGAGACACGCACTACTAAACCCAGCGTGTTGATACACCAGCGGCTTGATCTCGGTGGATTCGAGGTTTTCCTGGCGTCGTGTGAGATTTATCGGGAGACAGTTCAGTAGTAGTACGTACCGAAATGATGATGATGATATACTAATTAACATCCTCTATGACTTTACCACAAAAATTTTTTTGAGGCATTCCACTCAATTCATATTATACTATTTAAATGAAACTAATATTTTTCGGATATACTACGCGTGCTTTATTTTTTGTTAAAACTACATCTCGCCTGTCCGTGACCACGTTTGCTGAAAAGTAAACGAAACGTCGGGAGTATATAATTTTAACAAAAAATAAAGGACGCGTAGTATATCAGAAAAATATTAGTTTCATTTAAATGAATAAAACTCGCGAAAGTCTTAGATCTCGCCATATTATACTATATAATATCTGAACGGTAACATAAAAACTTGAGATTCATAATGATGTTCACTAAATTGACTGATATTTTTATTAAAATAATATCATACTTTGAAAAAAAATTGTTATTACAGTATTTTTTTAATATTATTTCAATAAAAAAATTGTTTTCTTTGTGCCAGAAAAGTATTTTTGTTCAAAAATAGGAGTGCTTTTGCTTTATAAAAGAATATTTTAATAAATTCCGATTCAAAACAGTTTTATTGATAACTTCAGTCATTAAATAATGTCGCTGAGTATAGAAAAAATTCAATTAAAATAGAATATTTGTTTTGTATCTGGAGCAATATTCATAACAGAATATCCAAAACGACAAACAAACCTTTGGGTTGCAATAAACTGTAATTTTTTCATGAGGTACGATAATAGAGTTTACTCTCTCTCAATAAAAATATCAATTGAGCTTTAGATTTAAGTAAATGTAAATATTCGTAATGAATGCTTCATTCCTACGGCTTACGAGTTTAGGACAGGACAAAACGAAGATATCAAATATTATGACACAGTTATAATATGATGTTAGATAGACGAGTAGTTTTGAAGCTGATAACTACAACTTATGTTCTATTCTGTCATAATAGGTTAATAAATATGACAAAAAATATTTACTCTTAAAATGTTTTTCTTCGGTATGCATTCACATTGTAATGTATGCGTCCAAGTTTAAGCGTTTTAATATATAAAACAGAGATAATATGAATCTCAGTGCAACGGATATATATACAGGTCGTATACGACATATTCTTTTCATTTTATAAAGTTTTTTTTTATTATTTTTAAATGCAACAGGTCAGATGAGAAGTCCCAGAAGCATCTCCTTAGTGTCTTCGAACAAAGAGCTATTGTTCTAAATACGTCTTAATGGTTTCTCTCGTCTTATGGTTTTTTCATGGCAGCAATGAATTCTGAGAAGCGTAACACTAGCTAATTGCTGTTACGTGACTTAAAAGATATATGTCGTGTATATTATAAAAGAATATTTTAGTTTTCTATTTAATTTCAAGAAATAAAGTCTTAATATCTTCTTGAATACAACGAATGTTCATAGTTACATTGTGTAAATTATAACTGATATTTGAGGTTGATATGTAGATTGTTTCTGTATACAAATATAATATTAAAGAACTATTTAATAACTTCGTTGTATGCTATTTATCGTAATCGAAGCGTATTCTAGTAAGTATTGTGGGTGTTAATTTTATGCGTAAATAATACTATTGAATGGTTTGTTATAAAACCGCTTAGCAGTTTTCTCACAAACACTCACTTCAGAGTTTTAAAAGTTATAAAAATGAAAGTTTTTTTTTTCTAAGAATAAAAGCAGGTATTTTAATTCTAGCCAGATAGGACATTTTATATCAATTGAAATAATAAGACGGACTATTTTATTTACGACTACTTCTCTATTTACAAGAAAGTATTTTGATACCGTGATTTTATCTATTCTATGTGAGCTAAGACACGTGCTAGGGTACATGCATATACATGATGTCATTTCTCAAACAAAGTTCGCTGTAATTAATAATTAATGTATCGAAAATTTCAAGTCTTGTTGGAGCTGAATTTGCTTCGATCATTATATAATACGTTCATTTAAAGAATTTTATTAAGAAAATGCCATTTTTTTAATGTTAATATTTTTGACGAACATAAATTTGTAAATTGTTTGATCGAATGTTTTCATAAAGCAAAATCCTTATTTCATTGCGTGTGATGAAATACAAAATTACGTTACGCGGATACAGAGTTACCTTTTAAGGAATATGTAATTGAAAAACTCAAGGGCTTACCGCAATTCCAAATTGTTATTTATACAACATTATAATATAATTTAATACGTCACAGGATTAATCTGTGACTCGTAATATATCAAACAAATTACATTTGGATTTAACTCGTACCTTCATTTTGTTCTTTATATTAGTATTTTTTCAGTACTGTAAGAATTTGACTGTCTAACATATTCTGTCCATACGCCAGTTACTGTTTAAATAGAAGTGTTAATTTGTAACTTACTAATTTTGAATTCTTTCTCTAGATTTGAATAAGAATTCATCCAAATATTAAAAAGGTTGTTGTTAGCATATTGTTTGTACTGCAAATAATTAATATAATGAATGTAAAAAATTGTGAGCATGCGGATGTATGTATGTTTGTTGGTCTTTAGCGCATAAATGACTAAACCAATGTGAAAAAAAATACTAGGCGTTGACAGATTAACATGTATTTAAAATACCGAGTAGTTCCCTAACGGATTCGACACGGAATATTTTTTGCGAGACGTATAGATGGCGCTGCCGGTCAAGGAAAACATTATTAAATTCTCTCTGAACCCTAATTCGAACTTCACGCAGTCGTAGTTCTGGTTATAAACTAAATTGTCGGTATTTATATATATAAAATATATTTTGTTTATTGGTACTATCTTAAATATGTTTTCAATAATGATTGGTGATTCTGAAAAATGTTACATCAGTAGAAAGAATACTTATACAAATGTTAACACTTGTAATAATATTATATTGTAAGTATGTTATGGCAAAAGTTCCTCATTCTTGTGGTATGTCTGTCTGTTTAATTAATAAATATTCTCATACACAGCATTCAAAATAACTACCGAACAATGCCCATAATACAAGGGATTGAAACATTACGTTACACATCTCTGTCTGTGTATTTAAAATATTATCTTAAATAAAAGTCGACGAACACTTTGAATTAGACATTTATATTGAAAATATGAGAGTATTTTTATGAAAATAAAAGAAAAGTAAATTAAATATTTATGGTAGAAATAAAAACTAGAACTAAAGAACTGAATTGTATTGTTTTCATTCATTCCGATGATTGACTGTTTTAAGCCCTGGAATATAGCTTGTGTGTAGTCTGGAGAAGACAAAGTGCGGGTTAACTAGAAGTGGGATAAGTGAAAGGAAGCTAGAGATTGATGTTTGATAATGGACTTCCACATCGCCCACCGATAGAGTTTCTTTAAAGTCGAAGAGTTGTGGATATTGATTTAAAGAGAATTCACTTTTACCTTACCCGGGTTCAACTTACAAATTTATATTTTGTTTTTCAGTAGCACAAGTACACAGATTATTTCAACAAATATATTTTAGTTTATAATTATCGCTTGCAGAGAGTTTTGTTTCTTTAAGTATCTGTTGTAATTTGAAAAATCATCAAAACTAATACTTTCCGGAAGTGAATCGGAATAATTTGAAGTAATAAAAAGTAAGAGAAAATATATTTGTTAAAATAAGTTTTTTGAGAAAAAATAACGTCGTTATATCAACGTAATAAAATGAAATTAAGAAACCCAACAACATCAAACGGTAAAATTATAAATTTATATTTTTATTTTAATCAACAAAAGCTTTTGTTTAAGGTTTGAATACATCATTAGTTCCTTCGCATTATTGTATTAGAGTTTGAATAAAATTAAGGTCCTTTTATTCTTTAAGTTGAAGATTTTTGTCTTTGCTTTTGTATAAATTAAATTGAAGTTATCTCACATACAGTTATATACTTTAAAAGACGTTGAAAGCGGCACCAACAAAAAAAATTATTAAATATTCTTATATAAGCCTCTTTTCAAATTATCACAACTCTTATTATCTTGTAAAGTAAATCTTATCTCAAGATATTTTTTTAAAGAAGTTGCAGTTATTTGTATGATAAAAATTAAAGATTGTTTATCTTTATTACTATAAGAAGTTTTTATCCTATTTCAGGATGGTCATTATACCATACGTATTGCCAGAGACACTACGTTTCTAGAGAGATCTTTGCTTATATAACTTTGTCTGATGATTATAGTGATTACAAAGACGTGTGTTTGCGGTTTTTTCTCAATCACATAAAAACTGGCATACCGATTTAATTGTTATTTGAATTTAAATTAATATTAAATCGGTATTTATTTCAATAGGATACTTTATGTCCTAAAAGTTTTGTGTAATTTAAATGTTCTAGACTAATTCATTATTATATATTTGTCTTGTTATATCCTAGTTATAGTAGAATGAAGGAAACGTCCCATGTTTTTTCGTATTCTATACTAATTCTGAACAAAATAAGTTATAAGTACTTTATCTTTTAGAATTAAATGATATTATATATAAACCTCCCAAATATAATCTTACTCTATTTATGAGACGAAGGGATTATTTTTATGTTTAACAATGATTTGCCTTTTTCGTTATTTTTGAGATAATATTTAATCGTTCAAATTTTAATACCACACTTACGAGACGCAATGACGTTTTATTTTCCACAACAATATAAAAATATAAATTTAATAATTATAAAGAACATCTTAGCTCATTGCTGTTTATTATTTTCCATCGTTCAATAAATCAAGCCTTTACGTGCTCGGTCGTTTGACAGCGGCAATTGATAGATATCATCCAATATAGAACCTTCATCGTTCATGATCGAATATGATAGACCATCGCCTGCTGTTGGTATGAAAATTTAATTTATTATCTGTAACATTTCGATTAATGCGATCGTTGTGTCATTCAATTAGTTAGTGGATGATAAAATTGCATACTAAATTAACCGGTCTCACCTTCCGAACCTGCTGTCTAGAGTGATAAAGTCTAGTACGAGGGAGCCATCCATCACTCTAGAACATCGCTCGATTCATCAATCGAATCACCCTCGTTCGAATCGATTACATTCGCTATCTTTATTGCGTCTTTTTTTCTCTTGAATTCTTAAGTTGGCAATATTGAGAGTTGTTTGGCATTGACATATTGAGCTTGTTTTTTTTTTATAAGACTGAACTCTTTTATTTTTTTTATTATTTGTTACACCGGGTTGAATTTGACACGACGTAATTCACCTTCTAGTATTTGTTTCATAAAATCTGTCTACATATACCAATAATAACTATTATCGTAAATTTAAAGAAATATAAGAGAACGGGCAGCTAATTAAGTTTTTTATATGATTTCGTAAGAAATCTTTAATATATATTTAGTCTCGTTCTTTACCTATATTAGCCACCTGTGTGTTAAAATGTGATTACATTCTATTCGTCCTCTGGCATTCAACGAGCATATTTCCTCAATTCCGTTCCAACATTCAGATGTAAATTGGAACGCGCCCGCCTCTATTAGCTCACTACGTATTCATTCAAATTCAACATTCCGGGGACTTGCCTTTTTTTTAAAGTAGTCTGACAAATGGCCGACTTTTATGATGAATTTCGAAGGTTATTTTTAAGCGAGATCTCCTTTGTGTTAAGCTCCACAAAGCGACAGTAGATTCTTCGTTCTTGGTGGCTTTTACCGTCGTATCTAGTACCTACAATAGGAAGGCAAGGTCAAGACTGAATTGATTGACGTAGGAGGACTGTTATAATATAACAATAGTTCAAAGTTTTCCAAGAGTTTTTTTTTATATAATTACGTTCGTAATAACTTTACATTAAATAAAGTTTGGAAGTTTTTCATGATCATTGATACAGCTACAGGAAAATTAATATTTTTCTTCTTACTTTTCATGCTACAAAGATATTTATTCTTTATCTTGCTCTTTCAAAAATATATATTTAAATAATCAAATTTACGCCAGCCATTTACATGATATACAAAATAGAGGGTAGATATCTTAGCAAATATCAAATTACAAACATTTCGTAAACGATGTTCATCAGAGGCGTATATTTCGTTTTTAACATAAATATTTGAAAATCGTTACGATGATATTCAAAATTATTGCCAAAGCAATATTTTAATTGGTATCAAACTTGTTGCAAAAGTTTGCCAGAGTTTACCTTTAATTAAGATCGTACTTGTTCTCAAATATTTGAATGTTTGTATAAAAAAAAATTGTTAATAATTTGGCATTCGGTTTGTTGTTATTTCTCGTATCGATGAGGAATTTAATCACGCTGTATAACTCGGTTAATTGAATTCTGCGCGAGTCTTGTCCGTGCACGCCATTAATCAACTTGGACATTGGAATACATATTCCATTTCATAAAACGAACTGTTTAGCTTTCATCCAATCAAAATTTCAACACATTAAAGAGGTTACATTTGCAGGTTTAATATTACCGCGGAGTTTAAGGAGCTATTATATTATATACATATGACGTCATTGTAGCATTAAAGGTTTTATTATAATTTTAAATTATAAAAATTGTCATAGTGCGATAGTTTTTATTTTACAATTGACGTTTGATGTCTTTATAATCATTCGATTGAATTGAAAGTTTGTGAAAAGTTACAAGTCTTATTACATAAACGTAATTTAAACCATACTTAACGTGTTTATAATAGTACAGGGTTTGGAAGAGTCGGATATATTTTTATTTAACTAGAAGTATCAACGTTTTATGTACCAATAGTGTCGAATTTAACCTGACAAACACGTCACTTAAACGTCACTCATTTTAATTTGAATCATAAGAAGCCGTACTTCATTGTTTTATAAGAATATAATAATTCCTTTCAACTTTTGGTTTTTAATTTAAAATGACCGCAGATAATACTGAAATGAGTACACTTTCAATTCAGACTTGAATAAGAAAAAATAGGTCAAAGTCAAGAACCGTTATGGAATAGATATTTAAAGCTTTTATTACACTCGTGCAGTGTGTACTGGATTTCTATTTATATATTTCTATATTATATGTACTTTCCTTCCACTCCAATATATATATACCTTCTTTAGATTTTCTTTTAATTTATTTTGCTAGATATAAAAGGCTTTTTATTTTATTATGACAATTAGAGCATTTGTTTAAATAGATCATACAGTAAGATATATATATATTAAAAGAAACTTTAATATATAATAGGCCTAACACGTTAACACATATACATAAAGTAAGAAAGTATATATCATAGACATAACACCCTCTATTTTATCATAATATATCAAACACTTTATTTACAAATTCTGTTAATTATTAAAATAATAGTTATTATGTCATTACATCCATCCCGAACTAACAATACCGATAACAACATTAATATAGCCATCAATATTATTCCGAGTTTTAAGTAAAGTAATTACATGTTATTGACAAAGTTATGTGATTGTTATGCTCTTGGTATGTGTGGACGGTTTCCTATTTAATTTTATAAAACTCGTAGTTTTGGCTTCGTATTCACAAGCTTTTTATATATTTATTTCTTTGAACTGATTATAAGAAATTTGTATGATCGGTTTAAAGATCTTTACTCCTCATAAAGACAATAGTTTATGTAATATGATATAGATTGCATTATTTATTACTATTAAATATTAACGATATTTCTTGCATTGTATGTACCAACATATATATACAAACTTAACCCAAAACGTATTTACGTATGTTTAAAGTTTACTTGCGAATATACTGTCTACTATTTTTTCGCAGTTTTAACACGTTTAGGTAGTTTATTGTATGATTATCTCGTAACTCAATATTTAAGTGATGTTGATTTTAAATGTTTGAAATCTATAGAAACCTAATTAATTTTCTCAAATCAAAGTACGATAGTTTAATTGCTGAAGCGATAAGATATTTAAGAAGTCGCAGATTTGACTCTTGTTCAAATCGGTAAGATTATCTTACACTATGATGTATTTAAACGCGACATTAATTAAAAACAAATGCTCTAATTGTCATAATAAAATGAAATAAAATTAAAAAGCCTTTTAATTCTAGCAAAATAAATTAAAAGAAAATCTAAAAAAATTTAAAAAAAACTTAAACTATTTAATTCTCTTATAGGCAAGAACCCCACTGTGGGTGAAGACCTCCTCCGAAGATTGTCATATTTGTGTATAATTATGAAAAATTGTATTCGTTACGTTCAAGTAAAATGCTTTATTGTATTTTTTTCCGTCTCAGCTTTAAGTCGCCTAGTTTACGGTTTCTTTGTTACTGATTCATGGTATTCATCAAGTTTCCAGTCGCGCTCACCGTAAACACCGTGAACAGCTACACAACTTTGAAATGGCTGATTGTGCACTATTATATTAAAGGCTTTTAGCTTCCAGCCTTTTGAATTAATAATATCCGAGTAAGTTAGACCGAACAAATATTTGTTATATGCAAATATAGCGTTCAAGGGAACCACCGAGTTTGCTCGGGAATTCAATGTGATAATGCTCCATAATGTCGGTATCTAAGATGGCTTATAAACATCTCATTCCAACTAAATCTTCGCTTTAAAATAATCTATTCATTTGTATACAATTACAATTGAATTTGTCCGTAAGTTAAGGCAATGTTACAGCAACTAATGAAAGTTTTAATTCCATTCTAATAACAATTAATTTTACGTATAAGGGAACAAATTCACTATTAGTATTTCTTTCAAATAAGTGTTGTAAATGTGAATATTGAAAATATAATATTAAGTGTTCTGGGTTCTGTATCTTTTTCAAAGGAACAACGATTCCAATCTTCCCTAATTTTATATTTATGTTGAATTGATTTGAAAAAGAAAATATTTTTTTTTTTTAAGAATCGTATGTAACTTGATATCAAGCACTTTTGGAGAATAAAGAGTCGTATTTTTTTAAATGTTTTTTTAGCTTACAATATATGACATTATTATAACACTTAATAATAATACATATATATTTATTAAATGTCCAAGAAATATTAATAAAAAAATACAGCGAACCCTCGAGCTTTGATATTTAGTTCCGTTATATAATCGGTTTGATGACACCATGTTAAATCTGAGAACCCTCGACGTTTCATCGAAATCTTTCAAACTCGAGAAGGTTTCGAACGTTTTGTAGTCACATTTAAAAATGTTTGTAGAATTATCGACAAAAAAAATGATTTTTATATCACAAATGCTACTGTTATTAAACTGCAACTTGTATTTTTAATAGAAGGATGATGCGAATGACTCGCATGGATCGGTTTCTAGGACAAATTTCTACTTGAACGAGTTTGAATGGTCGCTTAAATGAACGA
This sequence comes from Danaus plexippus, assembly GCF_018135715.1. Taxonomy (NCBI): domain Eukaryota; kingdom Metazoa; phylum Arthropoda; class Insecta; order Lepidoptera; family Nymphalidae; genus Danaus; species Danaus plexippus. The sequence goes on along the minus strand of NW_026869849.1, from coordinate 6,840,702 downwards.
GTGAATGGACACCGTTCATACTGTTCGTATAATTTATTGTAGATTGATTCATTCACTCGTAGTTTGCTGTATTGACCTTTAATATTAGCTCTATTACTTTAACGCACTGTTTAAATGTTCACAATATATTAAAAAAGGAACATTTTTTCTGTGAATCAACTCTTAGATATTTTGTTTTTTTTTTTACCTAATCTAACTTTATTTACCTACTCTTCCATAAATAGTGAATGGTAGCTTAAAAATGTAACATTAATGACGTTATACGCACATATTCAAGAATTAAAAAAACATTTTCTTCCGCATATTTCAATCAAATAGAACGAGACATAATAGAAAGAGAAACAATATCAATGGTTCGGTGACTATTGAAAGGAAACAGAGCTAGGCCGTTCAGATGTCTTCTTTTATAAGCACGGCGGTTTTTGAGGGTAGTTCGCGATATACAGATAGGTGACAAGTTCATCTAACGAACCGATGTTCCTATCTCACACCGTAGAGCCTATTGCAGATAAATGATAAGGTGGTTTTACTAAATTATTATCATAATGGATGTCTAGTTGCAAAGGTTTGAATGAAATTATATAAGAACAGGAACGCGGTGAAAATATTTGATAAAATAAATATTATTAATTTTAGAATATGTACACTGAATATAAAATATTTTAATGCGCATCCAAAAATAATAGCCTATATAATATTATTACATTTTAAAAACTTCCAACGCATTAACTGCCATTTAAATAGGGTAGTGGCACGCGTGAAGAAATAAAATAATTATAGACCAAAAAAAAGCCTTAAGTTATGATGGAAAAGAGCTTGATAGTTAAACACTGCTGGACTGATAATAACCAAACAAAACAAAAACAAAAAACTACCGCAAGGAAACTGGCTTTCAAATGGAGGGAACCGCATTGAAATCTATCGATCCGTTTGAAAGCTATAATGCCACAGACAGACACTCACACTCACACATTCACGCCAGCACGCGCACACACACAGACATCGACGTCAATGCTATGGAGCCTCTCTTTTTGCGTCGAGACTAAAAGGACAAGTAAAAGAATTACGCACTATTAATTGTGATAACTGAAATTTAGTTCAAACCGATCTTGTTTTATTTGGATACATGTGAAACCGAGGCTGGAACTCTGATGATTGTTCTGTTACCTTGCTTCTTTTCTAACATCAAAACATGTTTTGCTCCACGCTAAAGCCATTTATAGCAAACTGTGCTATAAAGAGCGCATTTAAAATAAAAACTCCCAGCGAGCCTTTAGCCGCTCAATAGTCAATTAGATGTGAATGGTGATTCAATTTAATGTAATTAGAATAGCTTTTAATTTTTTTGCAAAATGATTAACTTTGTTTTTGTCTTTTCAGGTAAGCGATGTTGAAACCCAAAGTTAGCTGTTTGGTGAGGCGTTTTACAGGTCGGTTTTAGTTCACGTAGCACGAAACAGAGGTTTGAATAGTTGGTAGAATATTTTTGTTATTCTCTCAGATAAAAAAAAATGTAGGCTAAACTCTGAAAAACACTGTAAACTATTTAAATTATGAAATAATATTTTTTCTGTACGAACAACTAGTTTGTATAAGAAGAAATTCGTCAAAAGTCATATTAACTGTAACAGAATTCCGTAAAAATTTATATGAGAAAATAGAATTTCGAATACAATTTGATGTTGATGAAGTTTGTTGTACGAAATTTGCAATTTGATGACGAGGCAATTGTGTTACGTTACAACAAGTCGGTTAATTAGTTTTATTACATCCGAGACTGCGAACAATTCAATAAAGCATACCGTAAATCGTTGCCCGTACAAATAGAGCTTCTGTTTAAAGCAGAAATAATTCATCCGAACTCGGTCCGCCTCGAGACTGCCTTATTATGAAATTAAAACGAAGGTACATCGGAGAGCTCAAGCCGCGGGATATTAAATAACGACAATTAGACGAGCTATTGATGACGGGAAGCGCGTGCAACAAGACCAGTGATCAAGTATTTGATATACGAGTACACGGTGTTCCATGTAAAAAGCTGTTTTTATATTTTAGTACAACTGCCTTTTAACATCAATATGTCGTGCATAATATAATTTGATTATAGCAACCGTTTATACCCACGAGGGCTGGCTAAATAGCAATGCTTTCACGTTAATTAATAGGTCTATCTATCCTTAGGTCGCTGGGATTTTTTATTTGATACAAGAAGCAATTTCTATGTAAATCTACTACAAATACGCCCGAATGACCGAATGCTGTGTCCTTTATTGTTTTATCTAATTATGTTATGATTCAACCAGCGTTCAGACAATTTGCTTGTACATAAAAGTCTCGTTTATTGACAGTAACACGGGATCGATTCTCACGGCGTTAAACATTTATGAGACGTATTTATAGCGTGTTTAAGTTTACAAATATGGCGTTCAATAAAATGTAGCCGACACAGTTGACTAGCTCCAATGAGTTTTTATAACCTCAGTCGTTGCTGTATAAAACAGCGATAATTTACGTTTTTATTTATATTGATTTATACGATGTGAGATTTCTTTTGACTGTTTCAATATATCATTCGAGCGTTTTAGGCGTAATGTTACCTATTTATAGATAATTATGTTGAATTGCCTTTTAAAATATTGCCCTAGGTACAATATAAAAACCGTATTAAATACTTGGTCCTAACCTCATCTGGTCCTGTGAAATTAGTGTTTATTTAAAATTCTGATTGAATTGAATTTAAGTGATAATCGTTTGTGTTATTTAGTAATAGAGCAATTTTCAGATTTTTCTATATTTAACATATTATCCAAATGTTATGTGTGAATAGCACGTAATATAATAATAGTGCATTGTACAATATCAGATAATCAAAAATAAGCCTCTAAAGTCAAACATAATCAAATGAATAAAAAAATCATAGACACGATCCCTATTCGAACCTTAGACTTCTAAATTATCGCTCAACAGTTGCTATGCCAATTAAGCTAGTGGCCGACTCGAGTCGATGTATTAAAATTGAGGTATTTAGTATGAAAAAAGTATATTTATAATGTAATCTAATATCATCTAATAATGTAGTCAATCACGGTACATGTACAATGTCCATACAAGAGGAACTTTCATAATTAATGTGGGTATGAACAGTGTAACGATGTTTTGACCCGATGAATTCATAATGGGGTCATCTGCACTCTCAGCGTCAATCTCTATATAAAGCTTGTAACTAATTTATGTAGCTTTTTTACCTGAACTTAGTATTTGCATTTACTCTGTCAAAAGATTTATAAGAATTACATTATTGTTTATTATTCTTCTTCCTTGGTCCTATGTCCCCTAGATGGGGCAGAGGGCATCCACAGTACGTCGCCATCTCGTTCGATCTTGAGCTTCGCCTTTTATGTCGCTCCAAGTCTTGCCGATGTTTTTGACCTCTGCAATGATCGTCCGCCGCCAGGTCTGCTTAGGGCGACCACGTTTCCGCTTTCCTTCAGGAGTCCAGTCTAAGGCTTGTCTCGGTATGTGTTCCGGATCCCTTCGGAGCGCGTGGCCGATCCACTTCCACTTGCGACGTTTGATTTGCAGGTCAATCGGTGTCTCACCGCAGCGTTCCCAGAGATTAACGTTGGAAATTTTCTCGGGCCAGTAAATACCGAGAATACGGCGAAGACACCAATTGACGAAGACCTGAAGCCGATGCGAGATGTCCTTAGTAACCTTCCACGTCTCACATCCGTATAACAGCACGGATTTGACGTTGGACCGGAATATTTTGAGTTTAACTCTCCTGGTTAGTTTCCGCGACTGCCATACAGGACGGAGTTGCGCGAAGGCTGCTCTTGATTTGGCGATTCTCGAAGCGATGTCCTCTTCGGCACCTCCACTCTCCGATACTATGCTTCCTAGGTAGGTGTATTTGTGGATTTTTTCTATAGCCTCTGTGCCAATGAGCAACGGCAGAGAGGTTGTTGCTCCGCACCTCATCTCCTGGGTCTTACGCGTGTTTATTTTTAGCCCCATCTCTAATGCTTCTCGTCGTAGGTCGTCCAGTTTGGTTTGCATGTTGGCGTGTGTATGGCTCAGCAGGCATAGGTCATCGGCATAGTCCAAATCTTCCAAAGTGCTGGACAGTCCCCATTCTATGCCGCGGCGCTTGCTTTTCGTCACTTTCTGCATGATACCATCCAGAACGACAAGGAAGAGAATAGGAGAAAGGAGACACCCCTGGCGAACACCTGCATTGACTGGTATGTCCTCCGACAAAAGACCGTTGTGAATTACTTTACAGGAATATTTCCTGTAGAGGGCTTTTATCAGGTTGATTATTTTGTCGGGGACTCCAACTTCACGTAAACGTTCCCAGATACCTGTCCATCTCAGCGTGTCGAAAGCTTTTTCGAAATCCACAAAGGTCAAATACATTTCCCTCTGCCATTCTGATGCTTGTTCGAGGATTATGCGTAAGGTAATAATCTGGTCGGTGCACGATCTGTTGGGTCGGAATCCAGCCTGTTCTCTGCGAAGAAGAGGTTCAATGGCCCTCGATAGTCTGTCTAGGATAATCTTGCACAGCACTTTAGACGGAGTAGAAAGCAAGGTAATCCCTCTCCAGTTGGCGCATTCACTGAGATCTCCCTTCTTTGGCACAGTGATGAGAAGCCCTTTAGTCCAGTCATCCGGTAACTCCTCGGCTGACCAAATGTTCCGCAGAAGAGGTGTTAGCGCGTTCGCAGCGGTAGGTATATCTGCTTTTAACATTTCCGCCGTGATGAGGTCGTATCCAGGAGCTTTACCGTTCTTAAGCGACTGGATGGCTTTCACTACTTCCTCTTCAGTGGGGGGAGACTCGTCGATATCGAGGCTTACAGCGGGCAGGTTGGCAGCTGTGGTTGGTGTTACGGGGCTATTTGAGACTTGGAAAATTTCCTCAAAATGTTCACGCCACCGTTGGAGCTGTCCCTCCGATGTAGCAATCAGTTCACCCCTTTTGTCCTTCAGGGGCTTCTTCTTTAAGGCCCGTTTTCCAGTCAAGATCCTCGTCGCCTTGTACATCTCCCTGAGATTACCGGAGTTGGCAGCTCGTTGGGCGCAATCCGCCACATTTTCTGCCCACACTCGCCGATCGTGGCGAGCACTGCGGTATATGGATTTGCGTATGCGCCTATATTGCATCCTCAGGTCTTCGCGCACTGCCTCATCGATAGTTGCCAGAATTTGAAGGTGAGACTTGCGCCTCTCCTCAATGAGATTCCAAGTTCTCTGTGACATCCAGTCCTCGCGTCTATGGCGTTTGTAACCAAGAACGACGGAGCTGGTCTCTGTGTAGGCCATTTTGATGTAGTTCCACTCCGCGTTGACAGATGAATGGTCCGCTTCAAGGGCGGAGAAGCGATTTCGTAGTGATACCCTAAAGGCCTCACCTACGACTGGGTCCTGTAGTTTGTTGATCTCAAATCGTTTCCCAACCTTGGTAGTGGTGTTTGTGGGCCGAGCTACAGCTACTTTGAGTCGTACCTTGGCAACTAGAAGGTGGTGATCGCTATCGATATCCGCGCCACGACGGTTGCGGACATCAAGCAGTGATGAGCGCCATTTGGCGCTGATAGCAAGGTGGTCGATTTGATTCTTGGTGACTCCATCGGGTGAATTCCAAGTGTACTTGTGGTGATCACCATGTATAAATAATGTCCCCCCGATGGTAAGGTCGTTGTCCTGGCAGAACTCCAGGAATCTCTCTCCATTATCGTTGCGGCCTCCCAGCCCGTGTGTGCCCATGTGTCTTTGACAGCCGACGTTTTCCGTGCCAACCTTGGCATTCAGGTCCCCCATGACGATCACTATGTCTTGTTTGCGAATGTTCTTTATAGTCAGATTGAGTGCACTATAGAAATCGTCCTTGTCCTCCTCTGACGCCAAGTTTGTAGGCGCGTAACACTGAACGACGGTTATCTTGCGGGCCCTACTGTTAAACCGAGCTGTGATGATTCGCTCTGAGATAGGTTTCCAGTCCAGGAGGCTCTTCTTCGCGGTGTCAGAAAGGAGGAATCCAACTCCGTTCTCACGTACGCCTTCTTCGTCTTCCTTTCCTGAGTAAAGAAATGTAAGGCCTCCAGACAGTCGTAATTCACCAAATCCGTTTCTGCGCACTTCGCTGAGACCGAGTATCTGCAGCTTGTATCTTAGCATTTCTGCTCCTGCTTGAGCTAGTCGGCTATCCTCGCTCAGCGTTCGTACGTTCCAGCAAGCAATTCGTGTCCGTATTTTCATGCCAAATGTCTTCGTAGTTTGATCGGTCCGGTTTTGTACTGTGTTCGTTTCGCTAATCTTTTTGGATTTAGGTAAGCGAGTGATTAGCCCACTATACCCTAGCTCACTGGTGGGGCTGCCACCTTAGAGCCAGTGAGCGTGCTCGGTTTTGTCACGGGTTTCCTCCCTAGTGAGTAGGTTCTGTTTTGAGGCGCAGAATATTCGCCTTTCGCCCTGTACCCTCAGCTCAGCTGCATCCTATGGTAGCGGTCACGCGTCTGCGCGGTTGCAGCAGTTCCCAGGAGGGCCGACGGGGACGTGGGTAACTCGGACTTGCTAGGGCTCTGCGTTAGAAAGGTGTTCCGCCACTAACACTGCAGATAGTTTCTTGGCATTTTGTAGGTAATACTGTCCTCACCAACAGTGATTCCCACCAAGACTTTACCCTGCCTTCCCCCCCCAATTGTTTATTATTAAAGGACATAATTGTTAGAAAATTTTTGTATATTTTTGTATTTTTCATCCTATATTGCATAAATTACATGTTTTTATCTAAGTGTGGTATCAAAAATGCGAGGAAAATTCTGCTATTAATTAGTGATATCCGTCGCATGTAGTAGGTACTCATATAATCATGCAATAGAGTATTCGCTCTCAGTATATTTTCTGCGCCAGGAAAATAATTCATTACATATTTTAATAACAAACAGCAAGAACTCTTAAATTGTATAAAATTTTATTTAAAATATTGCATCACTTAAATATGAAACCGTATTTAAATCTGACTATCTCCACACGTAATAATCGAAAGTTTATATCGACGAATTAATGTTCATATTTAAAGTTAATTTTACAATTACGTTATCGTACAAATCTTTCGTCGATGCTGTAATTGTTCGTTATATATATATTGATCAGTTGTCAACCGTCGATAGAGACGTTTCTTGTCTCAAGTCTAGTTTGCAATTCAACAGCACGATGTAATGACTCATTCATAACTACAGCATCTCTTGCAGCAAGCCATTTGATCGTTTTTTGTTGTCTCATATCATGCCACCGTAAAGCAATAACTGTCAGTCAAGTTGAGGTATTTAGGTTGAAGTGACAAGTGGAATACGAATGCCTAAGAGGAAAAACGTGGTTTACCTAGATCGTTAGTTATATGGTTTGATTTGATGTTAAAAATCTATTTAATATATACTGACAATTTGTTGAAATTCACGTTCGCTTGTAATGTTATATTACATTAATATCTTATTTATTTTATAACTCATGTAGGAACTTCTTATAAATATACTACGTATACAAATAACTGGTATAATTAAAAAAAAAATTTTGCACTTAAATAAGTTCTCGAAATCCTCTCAATTTTATAAAAGAATGTTATAATAATAGATTGTCAAATATCTCCCTTCCGCCTTTTTGTCTTTCGAATTTGGCGGCTATGTACAAAGCGCTACAGAGCTCGTATCTGGCAATACTATACATCGTTTGACAGGTCTTGACATAACCTATAAAATGTCGCTATGCATGAATAGTTTGGATATTGTGTTCAACAGTTATAGACGTGGAAACATGGAGTTACTAACGCCGAAATTCGAGCTATTTTAAAATTTTCCTTCGTAAAGGACAAATCCGCTAGAGAAACGTTCCGTGAGATTAATGGTGTTTTGGGGGATAGTACTCTATCACTTCGAACCGTGGAGGAATGGTCTCGACGATTCAGAGCCGGTGAAAACGACACCATGGATAAGCCCGCCGGCGGAAGACCTATGAGGATAAATACCGATAAAATCTTGGAAAACATCGAGTTAGATCGACATGTAGCATCTCGTGATATCGCCCAGAAAATGGGAGTTTATCATCAAACCATCTGTAGGAGGCTGGACACTAAAAAAAAAGCTTGATGTTTGGGTGCCGCATGATTTAATGCAAAAAAACCTTCTGGACAGAATCAACGCCTGCGATATGCTGCTGAAATGGAACGAACTCGACCTATTTCTGAAGCGGATTGTGACTGGTGACGAAAAATGGATCACATACGACACTATCAAGCGAAAACTGTCGTGGTCGAAGGCCGGTAAATCGTCCCAAACAGTGGCCAAGCTCGTTTTAAGGGCCAGGAAGGTGTTGCTGTGTGTTTGTGTGGGATTTGAAGGAAATCATCCACTATGAGCTGCTCCTTCATGGCCAGACGCTTAATTCTATAATCACCTGTTTCTGTCCAAAGCGAACGCCCTTGGTAGTGTAATGTTGAACTCAAAAGAGGCTTGTGAAAAGTGACTGTCCGAGTTCTTCGCAAATAAGGAGGGGGGCTTCTACGTGAGGGGTATTATGAAATTGCCTTCTAGATGGAAACAGATTGTCGAACAAAACGGCGCATATTTGAAATAAATTCGATCATTGTAACACTTTTTATAAGGTATTGAAAAAAGAGCAAAAAAGCGGAAGGGAGATATTTGACAACCTAATTTAAGTTTTCACGATACTTCCAAGCTCCTAATAAAATTGTTAAATTAAGCATATAGTGTAGGTCGTACTGCACTTGAGACTTACTACGAATCTAACTCGTTCGAGAGATCTGTTTGTGATCGGATTTATAGTATCCCTCTGCAGTTTCGAAGACGGGTATAAAATTAAATCAAAAAGTTTATATTGAATAACATTAAACTATTATTGATTGAAGCTTATAGAAATGTTACAATGTCTTTGGATTAATTAAAGTATATCCAGCTAATGAAAATTTTCTTACCCTTAGATTTACTGTTTGCCCCGCGGTGCCCCGCCGTCGCTCGTGTAGCCGACGGGCTGTGTCATGTTGCCTTTATATTAAGTTATAATTGATATGCTCTTACTTCGCACAACGTTTTTATTATACGTAATTCGGGATATACGGTCTATGTTTCCAGGATAGCGTTGGATATTTGGACTCGGTTATATTTTCATGAGCTCCTTCTTCCCTCGCAATGCTCCTGAATAAAGTGGATATTAAGAATTAGGATCGCTTTTATATACGACGTTATTAATTACTATGTAAAAATATTCAGTGCTTATGGGTTAATTCTAATATGACCTGATCTCGACGTGGGATGTCGACCGATGAGGACCTGTCAGGTGTTGTTAATTTGAAATTATATTAAAATACATTGTCATACAAATGATACCTTTGATGGGGATTACGTTCATGTGTCAAATATTATATCTGAAGAAATATTCCTAAACGTTTGCTTTAAAGAACTTTATTACAGTGATCTGTATAAATCTGTTATAATGTAAGGAAATTCTTCTATAATGCATGAACATTTTAGATCAGTAAAAAATAAAATGTCAAATGATAAAATTTAATGTCACAATATATGTCTAAACAAAGTAAATAATAACATTGGAACAAACAACATCTTCAGTGTGAGATATTTTATGTCAACTGACGTTTTGGAGTCTTCCGGGACAAAGCTGTCCAAAACAATATGCGTGTCTTAAATTTATTTATTCATAGCACAAAGAAAAAGAATTCATCGTCTATTTTAGATAATTGGAAAAAAATCGATTTTATTCATTTTTTATTAATTTTAATTGTTTAAAGGTTTCTAGTGTACTAAAATTACCGATTATCATAGTTTATGAATTAATGAACTATTTTAAAGATTTTGTGAACAAAATCTAATGTTGTTGATGTTATTTACTTTATACTCAAAAACGTAACATATTTTCATTTCTTTTTCTATAGCAATGTGCACTGAACAACGCTTGAAAGTCATTCATTCTTTGTTGCCAAAATATTTACAAAGAATTTTAATATTTATCAAAAATATAAATCATTATTTCATAAAAAGTGGCCCGAAATTTTTTAATTTAATATGTATTTGTTCTATTTGTACTAAAATTGATTCAGTGCGAAGATATGTCAGATTTATTTTTCTAAAATTTAAACTTTCTTGTACGGTAAATGATTTGAAATTGGCAATTCCGAGGAAAAGGCTTATTGAAAGAAAACACACCGCGCAGTCTGTACGGTTATTGGAGAAAATAAATAAAGTTATTGGTACCGAAAATAAAATCTAACAGAATCTCTCGACAAAACTAACAGAATTTAAAATACCGTTATAAAATGTGATACTGTCGCATAAGCGGGGCTGTTGTTTCGGAATATAGGACCTTTCAATAAATCTAACTAAGAAAATAATGTAAGTAAATAATTTTTATAACAGGAAATGTCATATAATTGTGTTAATTCTGAACTTACAATTTGTACATACTTTTTGTTTCGATCATGTTATAATACTGATGTTCATGAGAAGACCCCCAGGCGTAAGTCCGCCTCTGTACACATAATGTATCAAGTTCTATATTATAAATGTATGTGCTTTTATGTGTGCAATAAACAGAGAACAAACGAAGATCAAGAGTCTCGTTGGCGAAGAAAATATTTGCTCGTAGGACATAGACACCTCTTTATTTATTTTTAATTACGTGTTTTCAAATTTACAACTAAATGAATCGGATGAACCTTAGCGTCGTTATTAAAGCAATGATGTACTGATTTAATTTAAAACTTTCACTTTATTAAATTTCAATATTTTTTGTATCTGGTGCTGGAAAATGTTCTGAATAATTTTCTTCACGCTGAAATTGTGCTGTTAATGCTATGTATGAGGATCAAAGTATTCATGTTAAATGATAAAACAGGCAGTATTAACATTATTATTTATATTTATTATAAATAGAAGAAATATCTAATACAAAATTAGTATTAAACTACCTATGTTTTTCATGATTTTTATCTCCTGTTCTTAGTTTTTCTCTAATATCCACAGTACGCCAGCAGTTCGTCTACGGAGCATGGTTTATCGCAACACTCGGACACCACCTGTCGCTTGCTCCGACCCATGCTGTGTGCTCGATGAGACGAGATCCATGGAAACGTCCAGCTGCTCTCCGGAATGTACTGAGGCTCGGACCTCTTTATTAAACTATTGTCACAGAGCATAGCCAGAGTCATGGCCAATCTTCTTCCACAGTAAACCTGGTCGTGACCGTGTGATGATAGCACCATGGACAGACCGATCACAAGCATGAGAATGTTCACTGTAAAGGACCTCATGTTGTTCATTGGAAGGTTGATGAAGATGTGTTTAAGGATGAAATGTTAACCGCTTTTATACGATGAAAAGTTCATTAATATTCAAATATTTTTATTCATCTGTATTAGTAAGTCTTGTCTCAAGATGTGACCTCATAAGCATCAATGTCAGTTAGTATTTTTCATATTTAAGTTTCAGTTCGACACTAAGTAATTTACAAACAAAAATTTTGATAAATTATATTTGAGATTATAATTTTATTTACCATGTAATTTATTATAGTACGCGTGTAGTGAAATTGTAATTAAATAAAACCTTCTTTTTTATCTTTTCCCTAAGGAACCGCATTCCATCTCGATTGATTTTATCGGAGATGATATAATCATAATTTGGGTTTATATATGAAATAGGAAACTGAAGTCTGACTTGTTGCTCTCAGAAGCCTTCCCTTGTCACATTTCGGCATAGTTTTGACTGGTCTTTAGCTGTATTAATTTTTAACTAGGTATAAAATATTTTTGTAACCATTTCAACAGTTGGCTAGATTTGAAAACTACTGAAATAAATTCGCTTAAATTTATTATACTGACTCAATCATGACAGCAAAATCTTGTTCATAAAAAATACAAAAAAAAAAATGTCAAAAGTATATAAATAATACAAGAAAGTTATAAAACATAGGAAATAGGAAACACTGTGTAGCAAGTACTTATATGAACTGAACAAAAAATCTCACAAAGGTTGATTGAAAGGTTGGTTTTTTTTATTAATGTGATCTTTGACTTACATATGTATGTTTTTCTTATACAAAAAATATATTTAAAAACCTTTTTGAATACCAAAGAAGACTTGGAAACCCCTTCCGATATGAGATTACCGAATATTGGCCTGTCAGATAACAGACATAGACATATTCGTATCGAAAAACCTGATTGCTTTATCCAATGATGCTTATTATTTCTAATTATATATTCAGCTTTGATCCAATTGAAAATTGTATTAGAAGAGTTACATACAGTTCTGACTAGACTTTAATCTCTACATAGTTATGAAAAAAAAACATACAATATAAATTTGGTGCCTTTATATTTCATAATGGAATTAAGAGTAATTCTATAATGATTTATATATATATATATATATTTATATATATAGGATGGCTAAGGGTAGCGTAAGGGTCTTAAAAGAAGAAAAATTTAATCAAATAATTTAAATAGCGTGATAGATGTCTACATTACACAGTAACAGAGAAAAATGCTTTGAATCTCTTCAAATGAGGGGTAATCTACGTGAAAACTTAATATTTTTGTGTAGATTTGGTTAATGACTCCATTTTTTCTTTGGTTAGAGAAAGGACAAAAGAAAGATATTCGCAAAATTTACTTGTACTGCGTTAGGTAATAAAATATATGTTCGGTAATTTGATAAACACTTTCCGGATTAATTTTATTATAAATAAAACAATAATGATGTTGATAGTTTTATCACTAGTAAATATTTTTTTTTGGTTTTACTCAAGTATTTTATGTTAGATTTTACTCGTAATATCGATTGCTGTTCATCAACCGTAGTCACGTTCAAACGAAATGACAGTTTAGTCATGATATAATAAGTGAATAAACCTTTTTTTTTAATTTTATTTAATGGTTTTGTTACCTATACTGAAATATAATTAAAATGTATACAAACTCTTACACCCCGACAACTCCGCCCAATATATATCAGATTGAATTTATCCAGTAAAGTGCTCCTGTATATTTTAATATTAATGAATTTTATCACCTATAAAAGAGCGTTCCTGTAGCTTTCAAACCATAACAAGACAAGGTTCTGTAGAGGCAAGATGAAATCTTTTACTTTAATGGTCCTTTGTGCTATGTGCTATATATCGAATGTCACTTCGCAAGGACCTGGTCAGGTTTACTGTGGAAGAAGATTGGCCATGACTCTGGCTATGCTCTGTGACAATAGTTTAATAAAGAGGTCGGAGCCTCAGTACATTCCCGAGAGCAGCTGGACGTTTCCATGGATCTCGTCTCATCGAGCACACAGCATGGGTCGGAGCAAGCGACAGGTGGTGTCCGAGTGTTGCGATAAACCATGCTCCGTAGACGAACTGCTGGCGTACTGTGGATATTAGAGAAAAACTAAGAACAGGAGATAAAAATCATGAAAATATAGGTAGTTTAATACTAATTTTGTATTAGATATTTCTTCTATTTATAATAAATATAAATAATAATGTTAATACTGCCTGTTTTATCATTTTACGTGAATACTTCGACCCCCATACATAGCATTAATAGCACAATTTCAGCGTGAAGAAAATTATTCAGAACATTTTCCAGCACCAGATACAAAAAATATTGAAATTTACTGGAGTACACCTTTGTTTCAATCACGGTTAAGATTTAGGAGATTTACATACATTATGAAAAAAAGAAGTTTAATATTTTTTTTAATAAATATTTCTTGTATTTATGGAGAATAAAAATAATTATTTATTGTTTAATATATTTGATTTATTTTATCATTTGAATATCCTTACTTACGAAAACAGAATAAATAGCATATTTATTCACAACATAACTCTACTACGATTACAAAAATATTCAAAAGCTTCTCAATAAGTCAAAATCAATATTGTTTTTGCCGGAGTGAACGGACTCGACATGGTTGGTAATTTAATTTATTGCTATATTTTTGAGACGAAATAATTGAATTCAATTAACATACATGTAATAAATATATGTTAGAAATACTATAATTTCGTAAACTTTGGTTTAAAAATTTTTGTAACTCACAAATCTTTTATGAGCGGTTGTTTAAATGTAAAACTTCTTTTTTTTCTGGTATAGGCAAATGAGTTTTGACGTTCCTAAAATTTATGAGCACAATGTCGATTAGGCAGGCAGACGCTGTGTTCTAGAGTTTGTAAGTTCGAACACCGCTCGCGTCTTAATTTTTTTTTTAAATATTGCTATTGACTTGAATTTTAATTTACAATATCAAACTTTTGATGCAATATCTGAGACTTCAGATAAAATTACTGATATTCTACCTATAAAGTATACCTAGTACTACTACTATTTTCTTGATGTTAAAGTTGGCAAACGAGCAGACGGCCTACTTGGTGGGAAGTAGTCACCGTCAACCATGGACATCTGCAACATAAGAGAGGTTGCGAATGCGTTGTTGTTGGGGAAGGAGAAAAGGGTGGGAATAGGGAAAGGGTTTGTCTCACTCATGGGACGAAACGCAGCCATTAAAGACTACTTCACGGCGATCTTTTGTGAGGGGGCAGTACTTTCCCGATAAACTCTCACACTTCTCGCTTACATGATATTTCTTTTGTATATTGCCTTAAATACTTATATTTCTCATAGACCATACCTGACACAAGAGTCACTGTACTAATACTGCTCACCTTCTGAGATATGTGAGGGGCAAAAGGGGAGAAAAAAATTAATTCTCCTCGCCAGCTCATACCTTACTCACACAATGATGTAACAAAAATAGATAAAATGAAAAATCTTATTACCAATATACACAAGAAATTTAACATTAATATTAGAACCTAGAAACTAGTATTTATAATGTAATAGATGTGTTAATGATAAAACTAGAAAATGAGTTAGACGCTGAATAGGACACGGAATTTGAAAGGGGGTAATAAAGAAGATAGGGATTAATTTTATAGTGTAATGATACGTAACGCAAATAATTTTTTTATTTAGTGATTAAGACATTTTTATTTTATACCTTTCAAAGCTTACTTCTTTTTAAATATCTAGTTTTAAGACGAGGACCGTATAAGCGTTCAACTCCTGGCGGGTAGTTGTTATGTTACAACACCTGATAGTTTTTCGAACTAAATCTGACACTTTCAACACATAACGTGACGAGTAACAAGAAATATCTTACGGTAATATCTTGTATTTTCATGCATTACTCCTGAAAGAAACTGGTTTACCCAATTAAAATAACTAAATTAATTGTAAAGAAGGCTAGCGTGTAAAGACATGTGAGCGTAACTATTAATATTGCATTTGTTTTATAAAGCTTGAAGAAGAAATGTGTAGCTTAATATTTAATTCACCTCTCTTTATAAAATATTTTTTTGCAACAAATTCCTTTAACTAAAAGTTGGACTATATTGTACTTGTCTATGACTTAGAATATCATAAATAATTTCGACGAAAGATACTCAATTTTCCTTGAAATAGACTGTCTTTGACTTGTGTTCTGCAAAGACGCTTGATGCACGTCATCCTAATCTTAATAAGTCTACGAGTATTTAGTAATCGTTTATCATTAAAATTAAATAATCCTTTCCCATCGTTTATTTTATATTTACAGTTAAAAAAAAAAACTTCTTAAGTGATATTTGTTTTAAATGTGTTTAGTGTGTATGTATCAACTTCTGATAATTTTGATCGTATTTCTGAGCTAGAATTCCCGTATATCTGACATAAAGTTTCAATACTAAGTGTCTAACTTCTCGGAAACTTCTCTTAATCCTTAAACTTTATCATATCAATCTTTGCTAGACCGTACTATGAACGAAGGTCTTATTTTTTCATTACTGTAATAACAATAAATCAATATGAAAAAGACAAAGGAAAATTATAAAATGAAAGCTAGACTCAAATAGATGCAATGAATCATTATATTTATTATTTTAAAGCGTTTGTTTGTAATTACAGTATTTACACTATTTTTGTCAATGTATGTCTATTTTTGATGTTATAGATATTATATTCCACAATAAGACAGAAGTACTTCTTCACTGCAGGGTTTATCACAGCACTCTGATGCTACGCCAACCAGTCTCTTATACCTGTTGATACGGTCGCTGTCCAACCGAAAATGTCTGAACCAGGGCCATTCATTCTCTTCGGAGATGGTGTTGTACTCTGGTAGAGACTTCTTCATCACGTTCTGACCTTTCATTTCGCAAAGCCTTGCGATGACATCAGCCAAGTGTCGACCACAATAAATCTGCCCACGATTGTGAGCATGAGCCATTTCTAATGCAGTAACAAAAGCCAAGACGACTATAACTGCATTTGACTTCATGGTTTGATTTTGAACTCAAGTCTGATATCTTTCCAAAGTCTCAGCGGCTTTTGTAGGTCGTAATGTTCATTAATATTCAAATATATGGTGGGCATCCTTCGGAGATAATATGTCACGATCATTATGTGTTTAATCGAGCAAATAACTTGACTTTATCTAATTTACATAATTCATTCATTCATCATGATTGTATTTTAATTATTATAGTCTTCTACAAACTTTACCGTTTACCATTGCTATTCAGTCACGTGGGAGAATTTTGACATTTAAACGAAACGTTCAATTTAAAAGTTTAAGTCTCTTGTAATAAATGACAGAAAATAGAATACTTGAATGAGGAGGTCTACTCACTCTTTTAAAGACTTTTATTGAATATATAAATTTGTGAATGAATCTTTATCAATGAAACTGTGACTATTAAAGTGACAAAATAATGAAATGTATTTTTTTTTAAATCCAACGTAATAACATGAACAAAAAGCCAACTCAAGCTACTGCGCGTACTAAAAGAAATTTTTGAAAATATATTACGAAAATTTTATTAATATAACCCGCCCTCACCGATGTCTCATCCCAAGCATATCATTTTGACAATATAGTATATGCGTATGTTTTCATTCAAATAAAATTGCTAGATATTTATTTGAGTCTCCTATAACAATAGATATTTTTACTGTATGAATATCTGATGTAATCTTGAATGTAATAAAAAAAAAATACTTATATAAGCTTAAAAAACAACAAAGAAACTAAATTATCAAGAAATATTTTTCCTTTATCTTATAACACAAAAACATGTATCCATGATCTGTATGATGTGACTTCAAACAAATGCAATTATTATCCCTTTTTGAAAAGAAATAATATGGCATGTAAAAACAAAATGATATTTATTTTTTTAGATCAAAGTTACATTTCTGGAAACTTACACCAGAATCCGTTTAATAGTTATTGCGTAAAAGAGAAACAAACATCAATACATTCAGCCAAAAAAAAAAAACACCAACTGTCGCATTGGTTATATTAGTAGGATGGCAAGAACGATGTTACAATCAATATGTTGTTTAAAATTTTGCCATCAATTTAATCAACGTATAATAAATATATAATTATATGTAAAAAATATTTTTTGACGTTGCTTCTTCATAATTCAGGTACATTTATTCCACTTTACAGAATAGCGAATATTTTAATATTAATGAGCTCTAACAAGTATAAAACAATTTATGTTCTATCTTCAGCATCACATCAAAGGTAAACTCTGTAGAGGCAAGATGAAATCTTTTACTTTAATGGTCCTCTTTGCTATGTGCTATATATCGAATGTCACTTCGCAAGGACCTGGTCAGGTTTACTGTGGAAGAAGATTGGCCATGACTCTGGCTATGCTCTGTGACAATAGTTTAATAAAGAGGTCTGAGCCTCAGTACATTCCCGAGAGCAGCTGGACGTTTCCATGGATCTCGTCTCATCGAGCACACAGCATGGGTCGGAGCAAGCGACAGGTGGTGTCCGAGTGTTGCGATAAACCATGCTCCGTAGACGAACTACTGGCGTACTGTGGATAATAAAGACAGATTTGGAACTCTGACGATAAATATTTGTAAATATGAACAAATGAACTGTGGTTTTCACATATTATTGTAAAAACAGAGCTCTCTCATCTATTTATTTGTATGGTTTTTACTATACTTTTTCACTTTCTGACCAGACATGAAATATATAATTTTTGTTAAACTTATTTTAATCTCTCTCTCTCTCTCCCTCTCTCTCTCTCTCTCTCTCTCTCTCTCTCTCCTCGCGAAAAAGGATTCTATTTAAAAATTATGATGTTTTACATGTTTTCATACTGATAAAGAAGAATCAAAGTAATTATTTCATAAAAAGAGCATTTTTCTTCCAAGGACCGGCGTCAACATCTGTACTCTGTGTCATGTGATTTTATACATTGTGTATATGACACACGTGATACGTATGTGTCAAGTTGAATTTCAGGATAAATTACAGCCTTTGGTTTGTTCTGACGTCTCAGCTACGTTATTGTACAACTTTATCAAAAACAGTTCTGTGAATTTCATGGAAAGGTGCGACAAACACCCATATAGCAGTATTGCTAAATGGGTGTTATATATATGTGGATGTATGTATGTGTATACATCCTAACAAATTTTGGCAGTTATAATATCAGTATAGTATCAGTTCACTAGTAACTTTCGGACCTGTTACCTAATAAGTTTGTTCCGTGGCTGTACGATGCTACAAAAATCTATAGGGTTTATTAAATTAATATGTTATGAAGTTCAATCAATGACCTGGTTCATAAAACATTCATGAATTGTAACGTCTGGGTGTTTCCTATCCCGAGTACAATGTCCCGTGGGCATTATTCTTATATCATCTTATTCTTTTTAAAGTTTCTGGATTAAGCTTACATATTTATAATACAAGGAGACTAATTTACGTTTGATATTATTAGAATAATAAGAAACCATTCAATTTTGTTTGGATTTTCTAAATAACATTTTTTTTTAGTTTTCCGTCCTTTTTGAATTAGGATATCTAATATAAGCATTTATTTATTCACGCATATGTATATTAATTTTGATTTGAAATTAAGTAACTTTTAAGTACCATAGAGAATTCGAACTTTTCAATTTATCTTTCATTTTTGTGATTGTTAGGAGATAATTTCGAAAAATTAACCACCCTACAGATATTTTTCGGAACATCATACTTCTGGCTGGCCCCATACAAATTTTAGATTAATTAATTTAGCTGCTTCTGGGAGAAGTTATGAAAAACAAAAAATTATTTAGAAATTATACTTGTTTTAGGTTTCTTTCAGCAAAAGTTTTTGAGGAAGAAATTAAAACAATATTTGTTAGCTTTCGTATCTATTTATTTTTTACAAAAATCACTTAAAAAGTACCGACTCGAACTCGAATGTCCCTTAAGTTTACATATTAACATTTAAGAAATTCGTATTTTTTTTACTTTGTTTGTTATAAAATTCATTATTTCAGTTAATTTCAAAATCTTAACTTAACATTATCAAAATAATATTAAAACCGTAGTTAAATAAATCGAGTAAAGCACAAATATATGTCATCCTTTTCTGTATTTAATTTATTTTTTAACATTTGTTTTGAAGGTTAAGATTGTGCCCATATTATATCAAATGACAGTTCATTTAACGTTTCCTCCAGTGATCCAAAGATGACGTGGAGTCATGCGATTGATAGTTTTGGCAAAAACAATGGATAAATCCTTACCTGATTATATTTTATTCTTGACAGATACCTAATAGCTTTTCTTTAAAATAAATCCATACTAATATTATAAACGCGAAAGCAACTCTGTCTGTCTGTCTGTTACTCAATCACGCCTAAACTACTGAACCAATTTGCACGAAATTTGGTATGGAGATATTTTGATGCCCGAGAAAGGACATAGGCTACTTTTTACCCCGGGAAAATGACGCATTCCCATGGGAAAATTCAGGTGGGCCGATCGCTTTTACGCCTAAAATATTGAACAGATTTAAATGAAATTTGGTAAGGAGATAGTTTGAGACTTGAGAAAGGACATGATTTACTTTTGACCGCTGGAAAACAACGTATTCCCATGGGAAAATGTACTTTTCTGGGCAAGGAAGGAAAAACAAAAAAACATCGTATATAAAAATGTATTGCAGTAACCTATCTTCTTCTTAAAATGTATTAACCTAACCTATAACAATCACACTTAGTATGGCCTCATCCCATCTCGGCACAATTCAAACATACGTACAAAAAAGTACAAGGCACGGGTAAAGGCTATATATTACTTATTCTGAAATTTACGCGGACGAGGTCGCGGGCAAAAACTAGTTTACATATAAAAGTGATAAACTGTTGCGATTTATTCGGAATTGTTTTATAAGCAACAAAAGCTATTAGTTGATGCGATTTTATTTTATTTTTATTACATAAATAGCAATTTGGAACTTTCAAAATCGAAGCAATTATCAAGAACCTATATGACAAAAACATTCAAAATAGAAATACTTGCTTATTGAAAAACTAAAACAAAGGGCTGCTATATTTAAAATATCAAAATTATTCTGCTACAAATAAATTGCGGCTTCTTAATGTAATGAAACACGAGAACAAGAAAGTAATTCATCGATAAATATTTCAAAAATCTTACCATGATTTATAATTTAATATTCGAAATATCTTTAAAATTTTAAAACACACGTAAAATAATATAAATTTTTACTTGTATGACTTTGGTTGCATAAATTTTTGTATTATCTTCGCAGCTTCGTAACTAAAGTCAAGGAATTATTTATTGGAGCGCTCTCAAAAACATAAAGCTATTTCAATAATATATTCATTTATATTCATACATAGAATATTATGCTACACAATATATCTTCTTCTATAACCGTCAGTATGAAAATTATTCAAGACAAAGTTTTTGTAACAGAGTCATTGCTTCTCAAGTATCGCTGTGCTGCAGTGACTGTTTACTTGCTGCTTGCTGTATTCCTGCAACTGAAACATATCAGATCGTAACTTATCATGACATGAACCAAAAAAAACTTTATACAGTTGAGTACCTCCTTAAGATAATGAATAATTCTTTTAATCATAATGGCCATACTCTGCTATTACCTGAGATAAATTGCTCAATCCTTTTGTATCATTCATTTTCATTCAAACAATCTTAATTTTCCTGAGTTCCTTGTATTCTCTTAATTTTTTTATGACACTGAAATTTTTACACAATTTGTTGAGTGTCTTTACATCATAGAACAAATAATTGATAAAACCAACTGTTTTTATTGTAAAACATTTTATACCAACATTTAGGCGTTTACAATGTCTGATATACGACAAGCTCCATTCAATAATATATCAGAATAAATTAATCCAGCCAAGTGCTTTTCGTATATTTTAATATTAATGAATTTTATCACCTATAAAAGAGCGTTCCTGTAGCTTTCAAACCATAACAAGACAAGGTTCTGTAGAGGCAAGATGAAATCTTTTACTTTAATGGTCCTTTTTGCTATGTGCTATATATCGAATGTCACTTCGCAAGGACCTGGTCAGGTATACTGTGGAAGAAGATTGGCCATGACTCTGGCTATGCTCTGTGACAATAGTTTAATAAAGAGGTCGGAGCCTCAGTACATTCCCGAGAGCAGCTGGACGTTTCCATGGATCTCGTCTCATCGAGCACACAGCATGGGTCGGAGCAAGCGACAGGTGGTGTCCGAGTGTTGCGATAAACCATGCTCCGTAGACGAACTGTTGGCGTACTGTGGATATTAGAGAAATCATCGTAATTTGAATGAAAATGTACATTAAAAGTAGTATATAATTCAGGATTACATTATTTAACTTATGTAAAATTACTACATTATTTAACTTATGTAAAATAATTTTACAATATATTCATAAAATAAATCGACTTATCCCTAATATTTATATTGTATATTATAAAACTGTATATCAAATAAAATATGAATAAATTAATTCCACATTGAAAGTTATTAAAACGTTTCTATGAAGCTTACCCCGGTATTTATTCATTTTTTCGGGCTAGGTTCAGTAATTGAATTTCACCCTCTTGCCTATTGGCAGATTGATCTAATATTTGAAACACACCTGATCCGATGACAATACAATTTAATTCAGCGTCAATGCAAAATTTGTATTGCTTCTGTTTTAATTGCGGATAACTTGTTTTTTCTAATAAGTTCTTAGTATGTATATTGAATAATTAGGTAAGATTAGTCTAATACATCATGCCAAAAAAATCTGATGGACCATAGCTTCATATTGTCCTTTTAAATGAGACTTTTATCGTAATTTTCCTTGAAATAGTTTTCACCGAAGTTTAATTACTTTTGTTCTTTATTTTGTTATGGACTTGTTCTTTTCCGAAATGTAACTCAACATTGCGGTCTGAGGCTATATATATAAGGACGGAAATTGTTTGAGCAAGATAAAATATGTGGTCGACTTGAACAGTTTTTGGATTATGTCTGAGAGATTGTAATTATAAGTAAGAAAACGTAGGTTAGGGCGGAATCGAAGTGAGGAAAATGAATATATGATTAAAATATGGCTCGTCCCTTGATTCTATTTTCTGCAAAAGAACCATGCCCTAGATTCGTCAGGAATATGTTGTGGTGTGTGGTAACCAACACCTGTGGCTGTTTTTCTTAGTATATGGACCTTTTTTGTCCATTAAAATAACTTCAATACATTATTTGGTTATAATATAAAAATTTTACAATATGCTCATTAAAAATTGAATGAAGTAATCATATCTCTTTTACACAAATGCAGGAGAGATATATTTTTTAAATTTCTGTACATGTACTAAGAGTGACACAAATGATCACAAAGGTATTTTAAAGAAAATAAATATTTTTTTCTATAGAGTGTTTGTCAACGTAATTGTCTTTGAAAAAATATCTTTTCCTTCACTCTAAAAACGCCATGACAAAAAAGTCATCATCGCACTATAAAGATAAAAATTTTTGCTTCCGAGTTGTCCCTGTTGCCGAGAAAAGAAGTATAAGGCACTGAGAAGTAGCTTCGTGAAATATAAAGGACCAGAGCCCCTAATATCTCCGCTAGGTCGCTGTAATATCTTAAGTAGAATTTAAGTTCATGTAGATGTATTTAATAATAGGCCTAAATTATTTTTCCGTTTTGATATTTTTCCAGATTTTTCAAAGGCCACTGCAAAAAAAAGGCTACACTTTAATGTTTAAAGTACATACTTAACTAACAAATGTAAAAAAAATCTACTGAAATAATTACAGTTCCTTTCGTGTGTAATATCTTTGCCGATAGTAAGCGTTTAAAAATTGTTGAAACTTATATGACCAGTTATTAATAGATTTTTTTGTGTTTTAACCACATATGTAAGCAGGCAAACGAGACAGTGGTTCTTAATTTTTAGATTATAGAAAAACATCAATTAAGATAATGCTAACAATTGGGGGAAAATGACAAAAACAGGTTAATCAGAATCGCATTTATTTTAAATATATTTTCATTAAATTTAATACACCTTTGGTTTTTATGTCATATGCCAAAACTTTTAAGAATGTTATAAAAATTACATTAAGGTACAGTACGATAATAGTACTTCTTCACTGCAGGGTTTATCACAGCACTCTGATGCTACGCCAACCAGTCTCTTATACCTGTTGATACGGTCGCTGTCCAACCGAAAATGTCTGAACCAGGGCCATTCATTCTCTTCGGAGATGGTGTTGTACTCTGGTAGAGACTTCTTCATCACGTTCTGACCTTTCATCTCGCAAAGCCTTGCGATGACATCAGCCAAGTGTCGACCACAATAAATCTGCCCATGACTTTCCGCTGTTCCAAACATAATGAGGAGAGCAAAGAAGACAAACATTGCACGAAACTCCATGGCTTGATGTTGTTTTTGATTTTGATGAAGTTGTAAAACAATTGGGCCTTATATAGGTGGTTGTGATGATTAATATTCAAATATATGGCATTCACTTTACATAATTATCAGTCAACCGACTTTGGAGAAAATATCGCGATGTACACATTCGTCAGAACACCCACGTGTATTAATAATATGTAAAAATATCTGAAAGCTACCCCATGATGTGTCGTAACCACAAATCAGTTTCAATTTGTCCAGTTGAGTGAATCTTGTATATATTAATATCGCCGAGCCCCATAACCTTTATAAGAAGTGATTCTTTGGGTTTGACACCATTACATCGAGTGATTATCAGAAGACAAGATGAAACTTACCCTTTTCTTGATTTCTGCGCTAATATCACTATCAATGGTAACTTCTCAAGGTCCGGGTCAAGTTTACTGCGGAAGAAGATTGGCGATGACTCTGGCAATGCTCTGTGACAATAATTTAATCAAGAGGTCCGAGCCTCAGTACATTCCCGAGAGCAGCTGGACGTTTCCATGGATCTCGTCTCATCGAGCACACAGCATGGGTCGGAGCAAGCGACAGGTGGTGTCCGAGTGTTGCGATAAACCATGCTCTGTAGACGAACTGCTGGCATACTGTGGATATTAAAAGATTTTCTAAATTATTATAAAAATTATGAAATAAATTGAGTGGACCTATACAAAAAGCTTTGAATATCTTTTTATTTTTCACATATAAATAAAGTAAATGAAATAAGAACATTATAATATTACATATAATCATCGTGACTTGTATTTACTACAATAGGAATAGAATTGTAAACTTCATTAAAAAAGTTTCTTCTTACCATCAAGGGGTTTAGATAATTTAATTATCTTCTAAAAGTCCTAAAAGCAATAGACAGTTGACATCGGATGCAGCTGTTGCCATCTCCGTTGTCAGATTTAATTAATTTAAGTACAGCCATAATTCACAAAACTGCAAGGACTTTATTTTAGTTTGGTGAAACTTGGGGTTTCTATTTCAAACTTGATTGAATTACGTACATAAAAACTGTAAATTCCAAGAGTTTATCATATAGTAAGATTGCAATAGTAGCTATTTAAAAATAGGGTAGAAAGAAAAAACCAGACCTCCTGAATGAAATTGCTTGAATAGTCTGGTGTTAGTTAAAGTGGGTACTTATTAAAATATTTTTATTATATGATGTTAGAAAATTTTGTTGAAAGTCAATGCATTACACTGTTTTGTTCCTATTTTTTTGTAGTAATCTTGTTACAATTGTCACAAAAAACTTGTATAAAATAACATGTATCCGGTTTAGAAACTATCAGTCACTTATGTATAGATTTATGCACATATTTCTTTAAACATGAAAATTTTTAAAGTAAGCATTCGTTACTATTACGCAAATGTGATACATAAAAAGAAATATTTACACTTATATTCCCAAAACACTTCCTTTTATTTTTTTCCTTTCGTTTACGAGTAATTGTGTTTTTTTTTTCTTTTATTAAATTTTTTCACTTTGTTTTTAACAGTGAATGAAAGGTAAAACCACCGTTTAACATCATTTGCTAATCAAAAGAACAAATTTCAGAGTGCTTCTGTTGAAGACACGTTACGAAAAGTATGAAAGCAAAGCAAAGCAAAGCAATTGTAAATATGAAAATTTTAATAGCATAACAAAAAAACAAATTTTTACTTTCAAAACGTTATTCAAGCAAGCAATGCTATTTCTACATATATAAAAAAGTACCCCAAACGAAAATTCTCTTAATATTCTGAAATTATGTCTTAAATAATGTTCTTTCAAATAAAATAATATTTATTGTCAAATATTATTTCAATTATGCCTCACATCGAATTACATTCCAAATGCGTTTAAGATGTGCCACAGACGTCTCATTCCTTTATTTTTATCTGAAGATGAATGTCTGAACTCCCTAATTAATTATCCCCTCGATCATTAAACGTTTTTGCTGATCTGCTATCGGATATTAAGCTTTTAATTATACAAGAAAAAAAAAACAAGTATCTTCGAAATTTCTCAAGTCTTTATTTTACATTAAATAAACTAAAAGACCCTTTAAAACAATATGAAGCATTGTTTTAAAAGCAGTTTATTTCATTACAATCTTTCAAAAAAAACACATTATAAATGTCAATGCTTACAGTCTAGTCTCTCCGTCACCGTTTACTTACGGATAGTATTTTCGAAAAAATAAAATTATATTCGTTGCAAACGAAAACTTTATAAGAAAATAAAACATTACTTCATATTATTGGTGCAGCTCTTTATCTATTTATTTGTAACATTTAACTATATTTTTTTATTATCGTTTCATAAATATCTAGTTTGTGTCATAAGCAAAACTTTTAAAACATCGGAATAACCGTAGAAGTAAAGCCTCAACCTCACGTGAACATTTGAAAATCTTACATGTTTACATTTATACAATTTATAATGAAAATTAGGACAAGACAACATATGGGATTAAATTAGTTGATAAGTACCAATAATGTCTTGGATATGTTTCAACGTTTTCAAAAATAATTATAATATTTATTAATTTTCACTTTATGAATAGCAAATATTTCCTCGACTGAAAGTTAATATAACAAAATTTATTAATACTTGTACCGAGTTATTTAAATGTATTGTCTTAAGTGACTTCAAAGTATTATATAAACATTTCATAATTTTTATTTAACCAAATCACTTTGAAGGGAGCACATTTATTTCATTTTGGTTTCCTGTTGGATGTTGGTTTTAATTTTTTGTATTTTTTTTTTATTTCATTATTTTAAGTGAAGAGAGGATCTAACAAAGATGCTCCTCGAATGAACAGACGACGGTTACTTAAATAGAAAAATGGTAGACGGTAACGTTTAGAAATAAAATTAAAACGAATGAAAATTAACATATTATTAAACGAATTTAGATGAAGTTTGACATCAATAAATAGGAAACTGGACTGCTAAAACGGAGCAGCTGGTATTATTTTGTGATTTCACAAGTGATTACGATTATCGAAAGTTCTCCTTTCCTTTCTAATTTTGTTGTATTCATGTTGGAATACTCCTGTCCAAAAAAAAGATATCAAAATTGGTTCATAAAGGAATGAGCTATCACTAAACACAAAAAATATTCGTTCAAATTTAGTAACCTAATTTTCTGTGAAAAAACACCGACTGGTAAAATTCTATTCAGAATTTGGAAGCAAAACTTTCCTGTAATAATCATGTGATGTAATAATCATATAATTTAAAAGTGCTTGTGAATGTTAGTTGAGGATATATTATTTTAATAAATTTTTAAGCTTTAGATTCGTAATAAACTTGCAGGTTTTTCTAAATATTCTAAAAAAATATAAATTCATATGAACAAAAGCAGTAAGTTACCTACTTGTGATGTGGAAATAAGTGTCAGAATAATATTATAATTTTGTTTATTTTCACCTAAATGACGTCACATCAAAATAATATCTCCTACTAGAGATAATGAATATTTGAATATTAATGAACTTTTCATCGTATAAAAGCGGTTAACATTTCATCCTTAAACACATCTTCATCAACCTTCCAATGAACAACATGAGGTCCTTTACAGTGAACATTCTCATGCTTGTGATCGGTCTCTCCATGGTGCTATCATCACACGGTCACGACCAGGTTTACTGCGGAAGAAGATTGGCCATGACTCTGGCTATGCTCTGTGACAATAGTTTAATAAAGAGGTCCGCGCCTCAGTACATTCCCGAGAGCAGCTGGACGTTTCCATGGATCTCGTCTCATCGAGCACACAGCATGGGTCGGAGCAAGCGACAGGTGGTGTCCGAGTGTTGCGATAAACCATGCTCCGTAGACGAACTGCTGGCGTATTGTGGATATTAAACTAATCGTAGTTTTCTTCATATAATAAATAAATCTTTATTAATTTAAAAATATATCTTTAAAAATTACGAAATGTAGTTTTTGTTTCATACATAATGAAATGTATTTATTTAAAAAAAGTTTTTCTACAACTGAACGTTTGAATATCGGACTCTTGAAACAGTTCGTAATAAGAGTGACTGTTTTTGAAAGAAGAAACAGTTGAATTTGAAATGGCAATGAGTATTTTTTTTTGCAACTAATTACTTATCTGTTAAGACCTCTTACGTCAAATGTAACAAATTTTCCATCCGAAGCTGAAACTAAACTTAAATGATTTTCTATTTAATCTCATCTAGTAAATTTACATACAGATGATATGTGTTAAGGAAAAGGCTTTTAAAATTTTGCAACAAAAATGTCGCTGTCAGGATTTTATCTCATTAAAATTGTCTACGGAATCTCCAAGCAAATAGAAAAAGTATTTTACTTGCCTTATTTAAATTATTTATGTATAAATATCTAAATGTTGTTACGAAATTAAATCGGTTTTGTTTTTGTCGGATGAATTTTAATACAAAAAAAAAACAAATTAAATCTTTGATCATCATTTGTCAGCATTTAATTTATATAAATGACTAGAACATAAATATTTATTGAAAATTTTATCTTCAATATTTGAAGGATTCAATTGAAAGTTTTTATAATTAAACGAAATTTCAAAAATTGTTACGAGTAATATAAAAAAATGCTCGCGGGCACGCAAAATGAAAGAAAAAATAATTTAATTCGCGTTGTTACCATAGCAATCACATTCTAAATGGAATGATGTATATTCCGGTCGAGTTAGTTAACGACATGGGATATTTTCCACCAATTATAGAATTCTAACAAACATTTAATCTATTTCATGCCCGAGATGTGTGAAGTAGCTTTATTTCGCATGTGTGAAATAGCTTTACTTTGCCAGCCTCGCTGACTTTTCTCCCTAATTGCTCCATTCACTAAACATGAAATGCATGTCTCAGTATTAAGTTAATAAGTGAGTCGTTATACATGGTGTTGGGTAAATTACGAGCAAAAAGTTTAAACCGGAGATAACTGGTTACCGTAAAAATATAATTAGTTTGATTAAACGCATATGTAAGGTAATGTGAAAAATTTTTATATTTGTGTTTTTTTTTTTAATTCTCTTTTATTTAAAAAAGAAACATATTGTATCATTTAAGATAATGATTAGTTCGTAGTAGCATAAAGAAGTAAATATTCTTCTTTATTGTTACAAGGAAATTAATCTCGGCCACGTGTCTTTATTCGTATTTAATATTCACATTATGCTAATTTGTCGTAATAGGCTCCCACTGTAATAATAGTCATACTAATATTACTTCCATGTATTGAGTTTTTCTTGAACAAAATATTCTGGAGCTAGATTTGTTCTATATATAAATTCTCAAAGAAGAAACATCGAACACTTGCTGGTCCTTAAAGAAAATGAAAGAGAAAATAATTGTTCTCCAGACGTCGCCTCGTGAATGTTATTTATCGTGTACCTGGAGTAACTTACAGCGGTCATAAATATTGTTCCATACACCTTTTCATTCCAATCCAGAATAAAACCAGGCTATTTTTTACTTAACCTAACATTTTTGTGTATTTATATTATTCATAATTAAATATTTGCCTATACTATCTCGCGTATTTGTTAGAGTAATAGACAAACTATTCATTGCTTTAAATTATGTTTAATTACAAAAAAAAATGTACAAGGAAAATAGATTTTAATTTAATTTAGTCTATAAAAAAATCTCATTGTACAAGAACGAATATCTTTTCCCAGCGTCTGTTACAGACATATTAAAGTAATTGCTCACTGCATCCTGCACACAAGATCTAAAGATATATTGTAGAAATTACATAGCATGATAACAATTAACACTTTATAACAAACCGTCTGAACAGAATTCCGTCTCAAGTGTGTAATTATATGTAAAGTTTGTGTCTGACGTATAATTACCAATAAGAACAGCCCATCACTTACGCAATATTAAGCCTCGAACAATTTACGACTCAGACAGGCTATGATACTGTTTTATGTGTGCTAACTGTAAGTTAACCATCAAGATAACTATCTCTTACGTAACCTTAATCATAAAGTTATTTCGGTTATAAAACAGCGTTCGTTTAGTTATTTTATCTTTACTCGGTTATTTTTATTTTATTATATATTTTTCATATTTGTAATACATTCATTTGAATCCGTGTATTTTATGATATTTAAATTTATTTATTATAAAACGCCTTGTATTAGAATATTTAGAGATGTCTACGTGTGTGTCATTATTTAATTGCACATGTCTATGTTGTATAGAAAACATAATTGGTTCTAAGATTAAATTTAATATATTCGCTGCTTAAAACGTTTCACTTAATAAGATTGCAACCGAACTGAAAGGAGTATCGAGACAGGAATTAACGGTTCTAGGAAATTCTGAGATGCTTTAATGAATACCTTATTTTATTGAATTTAAGAACTTTATATAAATATGAATTGAACCTCAAAATTATGTTGAATACTCGAAAGCAGTTTCCGTTAAGATGTATGCAAACTAAACATTTGTATAATGAGTATAGATGTATTAAAAGAAATCTGCAATAGCGTACTTGTCAGCGACAGTCTCATTAACTCCGAGTTGCTAAAAACAAAGAAAAAGATTCATTTTTCGATGGATTCAATTTGGTAAGAGGAAATTGTTTGAAGCAATAAGTCACGTAAACTCAACTCAACAGCCCATTATCAGGGTGTAGCCGTTTCCTCCCTAAATTTTCCCTTAATTATAATAATGTTTTCAGTTCTCCGTTCACCTTTTGTAATATAAACCAATTTCCCACTAACTTTAAAGTATACTGATACCGATATCATCAATGCTAACGTTTTTTGAAGTACTCCAGTATCAAAAATGTTCAAACGAAAAGTTTTTTTAAACGCTGATTGGATTCGGGACCGATCCATTTTATTCGATTATAAAACAAACAAATGAATACAGAATTTGATTAAGACTTATTAAGTTAAAAGTTCTATGTGTTAAAAAAAATATTGTGTTCAGTAGAGTGAAAATTTATACGTGCTATGATGGGACTCAGCTCGATTTTATTGAATTATTCTTAAAGATCATTGTTATAAACACACTCCTAACAGTTTTGTTAGCCTTTATTAGAGCAGGCTGTCTTAAACTAACGTCGTATGGATTTATAATAACTAGTAATGTATTTGAAAAGGAATAAAATACTAGTATTTAAATAGTACTATTCAATTTAAGCAATATTGTAATTCTAAATTTATTATATTATTTTTTGTATTTTTCTAGTAAAATTTAATGCAAGCCAAGTCGTTTTCATACGCAGAATAAAGTCAATAATCTCGTTTGAATCAATCAGAGATCATCACACACCACTTTGTTTACAAACGGATGGTAACCTCGCTTCATACAATGTACTGTTTTGGTTCTAAACCGAAATCAAAAATGTTGGTGTTGGACGTTTGCTTGGATGTCAGTGTTTCCTGATTTTCCCAATAGCACCTGATCCTATTTGGACTTGATTTTGTCGATGCTCGACATAAAATTGGGCTTTTAGATAAAATATAAATTGAATATATTTCTGTGTGAATGAAACTGCTAATATAAAACTTGACTAAAAATGCCTAAGTCTAAATTTGAGATGAATAATGAGGATAATGATTGTATTGTTTGGAGGGTCTATTGTATAATTTTATTATTAAATTACATCGATATTGAACGTAAATTTGTAAATGATGTTAATATATATAATATATATATATTCCAGACCTTACAGGTTTCATGAATTTTGCATCTTATTTTTTTTTTTAATTTTAAATTTAAACTCAAAGCTGTATTGATTTTTGCCCGTGAAAAATATTACCTTTAAATTCAAAATCTTTTTAACATTCTTAAGTGACAAACTGTAAGCGTTAACATTATTATTTGAGTGTAGTAAATATATAAGTTGATATAAAAAGCGCTCCAACTGAACACAGAGCGTGATGTTTGTACATACATATAGCATATATATAATGTGCAATTAATAAAGTCAGGTGGTAAGAGGTCACCTGTTGCGCGCGCACATCGACCGCACTCCGCCGTGGAGGTACGAAATATTAATACCGTATTGTTATGTACAGTCGGGTTTGAAATAAAACATAAAGACAATAAATATTATAATTATATAAAACTATGAAAACTATAGATATACATATTAAAGTTTTTTTTTTTTATACTATATTTTGATCGATTTTATATTTTTTGGTAATATAGATTAAAAATAAATAAGTTTTAAATAATAATAATAGGAATTATAAATATATTTATATACATGTAAAGTTTCATTTTTAACAGCCAGAAATTAAATACTAATCTATTAAACATGAATCGCGCGTAATGTAAGCTTATTTGAGATATTCATGTTGAGCGTTCAATATTTATGACAGAGCCAGTGATTCACTATAACACAGACATATCCAGGTGACACAGTTAGTCGTGATGTCAGCATCACGTCAATGTACTGCCATCGTATATCAAACCATAGCATCTGAACGTTTTTGTTGGCTATGTCTCTAATATAGGTCAGTGTTTCATTCAGAGCTAGTTTCCCTACTATCTTTTCCTCTGGCCTCTAGTTTTTCTCTCTATAGTTTTATTTGTCTGTCATTTATTCATAATGTGACGGTGATGTTCATTTTAATTATCCATTTTTCATAGTGTTATATCTTTATGTGACTTCATTTATGCCGTAAATTGTTACATTTAGTATTGTATGTTGTATACAACTTTATAAGTCTACGTTAAACATTTGTTCGCGAGTGTTATCGTTCGTCGTTCTCTAAGATGTTTCGTGAAGCTCACATTCATTTGTATTTCGCTTATTTCGTGTAAATTGAAACGTAGACTGTGCTACGATTTTCGTAGCATGTCGCTACGACTCTACGTCGTAGACGTAACCTTCGACTTGGAATGAAGTTTTGATTTCTTTTTGTAAAACTTGTATCTCTTATGTGTTATTACTAAGGTTTCGTGTATAAATATTAAAAATGATTTTTGATTAATGCTCAAGCCTGTTCGTTGCTTCTATTATAAGTAATATATTTAGAAGTTTAATTTATATTTAAATTAGTAGATTTCATCTAAACGGCTAGTATTTAAATCTACAACCTACGGAATGTAGTGTTGCGTGTGTTTTAAAAACTAAACCATCGTACCCAGCTTGTGCCGATGAATTTTTCATTATATACTTTTTAATTTAATTTTAAATTTACGTATTTACGTATCACCTCAACAATATTGTAAACATAATATCACTCACACATGCTTTTATGCTATTTTTGATTAATGTATTAATATATACAGTTTTTCTGTAGGATCCGTGGTACATCTCATCTGACTGTGAGTTTTTGTGACGAAGCTATCAAAAAAAATTTCTTCGTATAAACTTCGTTTTGTTTCCTTCCTACAAACTTCAAATATTTAGATAAAGTCATTACTTACATTCATCTTACCTTGTTAGTTATCAAAAGAAAATTGAGAACAGCTTTCAACAAATTTTTAACTTGCATTATATATTATAAATGATAAAGGAAAAATATACAAAAAACAATAATGTATATAAAATGTAAATATATGTCCGTATATATACTGAATATATTATTGTATAGTTTATACTATACGGCTGTGTATTGAATATTCAATAACGAAGCTACTTGAGGTCTCGTTGATACCGACGCCGCTGCCGTCTCATTTAACTTTGACGGACCAATCAAACTTTAAACAGCCTTTACAATGGGAACAACTTTTATATAATGACGCTTTGATTCCGAAGAAACTTCGACACGATTCATTTATTTTAATATTTAATATAAATCGACATATACATATTAGATATTGTTTAGTAGAAATTTCGTCGGATCTTATAATATAAAAATATCTTTACTAAGAGAGTACTGAATAATTTTAATTTAATTAATCAATTATAATCTATTTCAAGCATAATTTGGCTCATAAAGTTATTATTGCAATTATATAAATTGAAAATAATTTGAATAATGAAAATTAATAAATTATAAAAGTTGGGATTAGGTATATTATATGTATATATTTTAGTACCAGTAGATTGTATGACAGTTCGTGTATTGAAAAACTTCAGCCTAACTCTCTGTGTCCGCACCGAGTTATCCTTTGTTCCCAGTAAAACTCGACAAATAGAATGAATTCTACTTTTTTTATGTTCCTCAAACACTGTTCTAATTGGTGTGCCTCTCCGTTATTGCTGAAAGATATTACTTTGAATTCTTAATTTCTATAGATGTAATAAAAACTATAGATATATATACATAGATATCGTGTTATTTTTGGATGTTATTGGATTGGATCGTATCTATAGATGTAATAAAAAATACAAGATCGCAAAACTTATTATTAGTACAAGTACCATAAGTAATCATACATCATACATTTTCTGAAATAGTTTTCTTAAATATTGTTAATGTTTTTAAATTAATTACAAATATTTTTTTTATTTCATCGCTCTAATTATTATTAAATTTAACTCTGATCTGCATAAGTGAAACTAGATCCGAAATACCTGAATGTACAGATGAGAGGAATTGAAACTGAATATTCAGCGGAGCTCTAAAATTACTCCGAGTTCAGAAGCCGGATCAGAGATAGCTGTGGAGATGATTCAGGTAGTTTTACGTATATAGTTATATTTGAACGGAACGGAATTCATTACGAATAAGGCTTCGTAGATGATTTGTATTGAATAAGCCTTTTGCTGTTAACCGTCACACACAGACACCACCAGCGACTTCGTATTACTGATACGGTTTGAAAATATCGTTTTT
The DNA here is from genome assembly GCF_018135715.1 of Danaus plexippus. Lineage (NCBI taxonomy): Eukaryota > Metazoa > Arthropoda > Insecta > Lepidoptera > Nymphalidae > Danaus > Danaus plexippus. Next base: position 6,806,067 of record NW_026869849.1, on the reverse strand, counting down.
ATGTAATTATGTATTTCACGTAGTTTGTATTAGTATTTTTAAATGAAACTAATATTTTTCGTGAACATGTGTGCTGCGAAGTAACGACGGGAGTATGTAGTTTAAAATAATAAAATACGCGTAGTATCTGAAAAACGTTAGTTTTATTTAAATTAATGAATGAACGAAAGTCTTAGATTTCATTATTAGTGTGTTTAATTTAATATTTGATACAATGAAACATCACTCGCAAGTTAACTATGTCGTTCACTTCAGCTTCTGACGCACACTCATTCTTCTTCGACTGGTTCTGATAGGTATCACGAAATAGGAAATATAACATTGATATTACTACAGTTATAAATTTAAAAAAATAAATTTATTGTTTAAGGAAATCTAAATGGAAAAGAATATGTTAGAATAAGGTACTAGCTTAAAGTTTTAAATTTGAAATTTAAAAATAAACATACACAAACAAGGTAGAGAAAATTTTAAATTTAGAATTCATCTTGTAATGAAACAATCAACCCACTATAATATTCGATTTATGAACCCGCAGCATAACTTGGGTCCCAGCCGTAAATCGATTAAACGCACAGACCGCAAACATTGTGACTCTGAACTGGGACAACATTGTTCTCTGGATAAGGGCACGTCCACACAAGTAACGTCAGAGGTTTTATGAGATATGAGAGAAAAAATCTAACAAAACCCTAGTAATATTGTAATTTATTTTTCTTTGGCTGAATTGAATTCCAATATAGATAAAAAATAATATCACACAAAAGAATGACAAGAAAATGAAAATTATTAATATATTATTGAATACGTTACGACATACACATTGATTATGAATTACATATATCTCTATTATGAGAATTATATAATAAACTAAAGAATTTTAATAATTAAATTCAATGTGAGATTGTTATAATAAGAAAGATTTTGTTTTTGTTTAAGTTGCATGTCTGGCACACAAGTTCACAAGTCATTGCAACACTCGCTCATTGTAACGTAATCAGTATCCGTTAGTAATGACGTCACTAGTTGATGTCATGTTCTAAATCAACGATTAGTTCTGGTTTTGAGTAAAATACGTATTACTAATGAAACAACCGAATTTCTCAATAATACGCAAAACATTTAATTGATCAATGCATCGCTTACTGTGTAGTCTTTCAAATATTCCAGTGTTAAATATATATTGTATAGAAACGTGTTTTTTTTTTACCAATCTAAAGGGATTTCTGTATTTCGTAGGATCGTGTAGGAATTGTTCAGTCGTAAATCCGCCGGCGTCCCTGCCGGAGTGCTAAGTGCCTAACAACGAAGGGTGAAACAATAAACGTGCTACGGTAATTGTGATTAAGCGTACTCCATCGCATAAACAGAGCACGTAATACTTTCTCTCTATCGTACAGTTCGATGTATTACACGTATAATTCACCAAGTTTAATTCTATATAAAGACGTCATTATATGCGTACTCTTTTGTATAAGTTCATGTTTTTTTTTTCTAATATGTTCCCGGCGAAGGTTTATTTTTGCTATGAATAGAGCGAGGTCGTTATATTGATTCAGTGAATCATTTTTTATTCATCAAGCGGCCGCCAATCTACGACGTTTTTGCCGATCTTTTGTTTCTTTAGGATGTTCCATTATAATAATGCTACAATAGCAGAAAATTATATTGCACTTCCCCTTTCAAATAACGGGTTCGACTGATTTACTACTTTTCACTGAAATAATTACAATGATAAAATCACATAAAAAAAATTATAATTAATTATTATTTATATGAACTTATCATTGTAATAAATAAATGAAATTTAAAAATCTGCTTGTAAAATTATACTAGCAGCTTTCCTTAATTGCTCATGAATATACACATAAATCACAAAATTTCATTTACAAATTTTGTCTGTCTCTCTCTTCCAGCTTATCCCTGGAACGAATGGACCGATTTTCATTTAACTTTCACTGGCAGATGTAATAAGTAGTAACTTAGGTTACTGTTATTTGAGATTTGTTAGTTTTCAGATATATAATAAAAGCAATAGAAGAAAGGCACAGCTGGTTATAACTAAAATGTTATTTTTGCTTTAAATTATTTATCTACTCTATAAAATAAGCATAGACATTTATTTTAATTGATTTAGTGTTCTCTACAGACGAGATGTATTTTGAATAAAAATAGTATGAAAGAGATTCCACAAATAAAACACAAATAGGCCATTAATATATCAGACGTTTTTTAAATATTTATGAGACGAACAAATATATATAGAATTGTTACAAAATTAAAGATCGCGACAAGAAGTTGTCGTGAGATTAATGGAATCGACCGCACAACAATATCTTAACGGGTCGTTGGACGGAAACGAGATGATAATTAATAATAATATGTGATATTAAATGTAGCTTTTATAAATTCATTAAACATGACATTTATAATTCATATAATGAATGAAAATAGTTTTTCGTTACGTTGAAGTGAAATATGTGACGGGATTATATAAAATTCTTAAGACTGTGATATTATTTCAATGGTCTTTTTTGTTCATTTGAATGTTGAATAAGTATGTATTGCGTGCAATTAATGATAAAGATATATAATTAAATAAATATAAACCTGAAAAAGCCTGGTTTTACTTATATACCACTAGCCTCAGAATAGTTCTGTACACACACACACACACACACACACACATATATACACACATAAATAAGCTAATTAACAATATTTGTATGACTGCGATTGCATTGCACTGGACATTTGCCAACTCCCACACATTAAAATATCTTAAAATATTCAATATGACAGCGTTTGTGTTTCATAATTTAATTTAAAATATAAATTATTTTATAATTGCATTTATATCATGAATAAATAGGAATTAATTTAGTTCATGTCAAAAACGTGTTCGTGTTCATCAGAGTAATTAACAGTTTTTTGTTTAAATAAATTTTCAATATGATCAGAGAATAAAAATATGAAAATAATATAAAATTAAATAAATTGAGACAAAACGAATTACTGATGAAAATTTCATCCCGACTAAATTGTGAATGACAAATTACACAAATAATATAATAGTATAAGGTAATCATCAAAGGAATACGTTACACTGAAAAGAATATTTTTCGCCGGAGATGAAAAAGAATTAGGTTAAAATATATTTCTTAAGAGATTTGAGGATGAATCCGACGGGAACTGATGTAAAACGGTTCCTGGGAAAATGGAAAATGGGAAACTCCCGAGGGAGCATAAATTTAAATAAGCATTATATGTAGGCACTGTCGGAGCCGGCTCACCTATTATCTGGTCTAGGTCTCGTGTATAAGATATATTTGTTTCAAGATCCCTTATATTATACTTTATATTTTTTATTGGGAACAAGAGTTATTGTGGACCAAATAAAAATACAATCTTAACAGATATATGTATAGCGATGGTTATTTATAATTTAGTAATGAGGTTACAGAAACAACCCTCGAATCCCTCAAGTAAAACTTGTAAGCGCCAGTCATCGGAAGTGGCAAAACATGGTCTAACTAGCTTCAGAGACTTTGTCTATACAAAAAGGATAAGCCATGGATTCAAAGTAGAGTAATGTTCAAAACATTTGAACAATATTCATATAAATTATATGAGAATATGAAGCATTTAATAATACCGCGTCATTTGAATATTGTTCTCACGACAGCAACAGTTTAATATTTTGCACATTCCGTAGTCGACATTTAAGGTTATGAAATCGTGTAAAGCCGGTATTTCAACAACGTGTAGCGGATATTTTATAAGTGCGATGGCAACTTGGCAAGCTGGCCGCCTGCCAGCCTCCTACTACGATCTCTATATTCTTAATACCTTTCTATTATATTATAAATGTACGGCGTATCGACGACAATGACCCCAGACGTAAAAATATTTTTAGGACACTTGAGATGTTATTTTTTTATGTCGTTCATATATTTATAACATTTATTTTTTGCACACACACACATATAATATATATTATATGTGTGTGTGTGCAAAAAAGAAAGTATACATATATGGTTTATACATACATTTTAAACTAAAGTATATCATGAAAGTAGTAGGGGCCCTATAAATGATTCCCGCTACATTTTCCGTAATATAATATGAGTGTTTTTGGTTTCCGCGGGACATTTATCCGCAGCGACACCGGCCGAGTGTCTGACGTTTTAATACACAAACGTTTAGACACTGATAATATATCAATTGACAGATATATTTTAGTAGTTAGTTTGGTTGACGAATTTACAAGAGCTTTTAATATTCAAAAATATTGTTATATTCGCTGTTCTTATAATAATATCGTTGTATGCCATGGCCAGTATCAAATCACTCAGCGAGCTATGGAGAGAGCTATGTACAGAGTGTATCTCGGGTATTGAATGCTAAACTGAGTTATTTGTGAGAGAGCTAAGAAACTAACATAGGTCAGCTAAACAACTTAAGTGGCAGTTGCCAGTGGACAGGCCACATATACAAGTGACGGCTGTTCTGGTAAACTTGTTCTAGAGCGCAGACCGTGAACCGCTAAATGAGGTAGTGAACGAATTGGGACGATTATATCTAAGATAAAGGAAAGATATTGGGGGGGAAGAACTGAAGTTCGGACTCGGTAGCGTGGTATGAGAGAGGCTTATGAACAGCAGTGTACTGATTAGGACCGATCATGATAATGCAAGTATTCGAGGTACAGGTTCAGATTAGTTTCTCAGTGTTCTTTAAGTTACTTTAAGTAATGTCTTACAAAATAGCCGAAGCCAGTATTTATAGTTTTCAAATACATGTTGATACGTAAATGTTGCCATTACAAAAATACAATGGTTCACTATTATAATTAATTATAATCAGTCTTAAAAATAATTGTAAGGATTATAGTACATTGTAATTAGTACGACACGAATCGCCTCGCTTGTAAGACAAGATCCTTTAAAAAATCATTAAAACAATATTTTCATTCTCTATTAAGTCTGAAATCTCTAAACTGAAAGACATCTAAAAAGTACCATTAATTATTATTATACTTAGTGCTTTACGGTTTCAATTATTAATGAAGCTCCTATATAATTAAGGCCACGGCCTGGAATACAACATAACAAAAACAGAACCTTTGAGATAACAAATAATAAACTATGTTTCAATGAAACAACAGAAAAATCAAACAATCAAAGTACTCGTATCCTAGAGAGAGCCAGTGCAAACAATTCGGTACATAAAACCAATAGACTTTTCAGCAATTCGGATATTAGCAAACAGAGACGTCGAGATCATATTTTAGATAAATGGTTTGTCGAGCGTGTTCTTATCTAGACTTCGATTTAGCAGGATTTATGGAACAAGCAAGCGTTGGATCGTCGTCAGTGATTGTGACTTGAACAATGTGCTTTATGGATGATAATCAAATAAAATTATAGTATCTGTCTTATATTAAAATATTTTTATTTTATTGCATTTCAATGTGTACGTGGCAAATATAATAAAAGAAAATGTTTAAAAATTTTGTCCAACTTTTTGTTCCGTGTCCAACTTTTTGCTTGAAACGGCGGGAGCGATTTTGATGGTTCTTTCACTGGCAGATAGGTAATGAAAATAATTAATTTCATTTATAAAAACATTATTTAGAGCGGAGTAAAACACAGACTTTTCTAGAAAATATAAATTGCTAGAAATAATCGAGTAATTAATTCTATTATTCAGTACTCATGTCATATTTGATTCCATTAAAACGACATCGAAAATGAACTTCAAATTATGTTTTTATTAGCATATCTTTTTCACTATGAATAAATACTTTTGTTTTCTTTATATAACTGTATAATTTAAAAAGTATTTATAGATATTATTATAAAATTTTAATACAAGTTTCTAGTAAGCAATGCTATCCGCACACGACGTCCTACTTACATTCTGTCATTGTAGTGACAGTTGTTATCAATTCTTATTGTGTGTTATTCTATACAACTAGATTTAAATTAAATCTATTTGCATACAACCTTTTTGATTATATTCCTATCACTTCGATGATAGGCTAAATCATAATTTGTATTAATATTTTTTCTTTTTGTTATCTCAAAATGCTTTTGTATTAAAATGTGACATCGCCTGGCGTAACCACGTAGTGGACAATAATCTAATTACGCTTGTCAACTAATATGTATGTGTGTACTTGTGTTTCATTTAAAATATTAACTATAATATTCTTGACTGTCGGTTATTTTATTATCTTGCCCTAATGGCTCGTAAAAGGAACGACGTCGTTTAATTTCGCTTTTTATCAAAGTAACAAACAAATATGGCTGATGTTATTTAACATTGGACATTAAAGTAATTTGATAATTGTAATCGGATTAAAACTTGTGCTGTCGGTTACATTACAACTTTGGCGTCTTCATGGCTTTTGTCCTTTTTTTACTGAAAAACTTTAAAGGGTAATGAAATGTAATCTAAAGATAAATCTCTAATATTTGAATAACAAATTCCATCGGTCCGTATAAGATATTTATTTATTAGGGTTGTCACATTTCTTGATTTTACTGTCAATTTGTATAAATATTGATAAAAGTTTTAACACAACTGTCAATAAATCACTACGTATATGTTATATATATATTATTAAATTAAATTAAATATATATATATATATATATTTCATCTATACTCAATGACTCGGATGTTAAATTTCATGTATTTACAACCACTTATTGCTTAGGACTTGAAAGGGAAAAAATACAAAATAGTGACAACCCTGCTGTTGACCCTTGACTCCCACAATATTGGTAATGGGATTTACGAAGACTGCAATTCATATTATGATGTAATGTATTACAGTGCATTAGCTTTATTACTGCCATCCCCAAGATTACCCACTGACGTAAAAGATGGTTATGGGTTATAAATGTTTAATTCAATTAACTTTCTTCGGGATGACCTTTATACTTCAATGGATTTTTTTAATAGAAAGCCGAACGTCCTAAGTCCCGTTCCATTTGCTCTTTGTTATTCGACCTGCTGCCTTTATATGTGCTATATTTACCTGAGGTGGAATTAAGCTTCTCATCAATTGGAGTTGCTCTTGGTCCGAAGAACAGCATAGCTTCTGATCCATTTAAATATCTATCTACTTTTTACACGCTATACAAATGTGTTTCCATTCATTAGTATGATCTTACAAAAAAATAAACATATTTTACTTTATACACCTTTCATATGAAATAACAAAATAAACGATTTTATTAATATGTAAAGATAAATCGCCCATTTCTTTTTAATGTATTAGATATATCGGAGCGAATGACTTTTACTCTCCATCTACATCATCATCTACCTTCAATAGCCCGAGAGCCTGACGACAATTAAGAACAAAGACATTAGTGACGTCAGTAACGCTGACGTCGTAGTTTTAAAAACCACATTTGGGATAGTAAATACGAAAGATATATTCAAAGAAATCTCCTTTGCTCTGCTAATTAAATAATAATTTTGAATGAAGTTATCATTATTGAAGTCCCGAGTAGTAAATGCGTGACAATGAAAAATATCTTCAGAGGAGCTCTTAAGTTAGATCAGGCCTTACAAAGATGTGCCCATAGATGGAGTTTGAGTAGCAGCGAATGGCTTCTTTTAAGGTTCCACAGAGTTATTGGCGTCTATATATCAGTAACACGCGGCATATTCTATTGAACTTTATTATTGCTATGTTCTCAATTGAACTTTTATCGCGTCGTACAGAATTCTAGTACACCGCTTTGGGATGTCTGATGTCTCGATCGAATATCGCAAACAAAGCACTTGGCTGAGGTGCTTTTTAAATTGAATAATACTCTACAGTCGATAATACGTTATATCAGTTGAATGAATATGAATTGTAAATGTTGTTGGTATTTTATAATTAATGGTTCTACAATGTAATATATAAAATTTAATTGTTCCATTTTGTTCCAGGGGCTTCGGCAAACAAGGCTTTCAGTGTCAAGGTGAGCAAATACTTTAAATAAAATATTCAAATTAAAATAATATCTAATTTTTCATGTGAAACAAATTTGATGGAATGAACAAATAGTTTACATAAAAAAAAAAACATAATCACGTCACTTGCGTGTTTTATTTTGCAAGTGTTTTCAAAGTTGACTGAATTTTTAATTCTGTACAATTCTTAGTATACAAGGAATGATGAAAAGTCCTTAAAATAAAGTATATTTTGTCAATGAAATAAATTATTTGTAACAAAAAAAATGTTATATTCATTCCTGTTTCCTCGCGACAATATTAAAGACCATCTCCTATATGAAATACCTTGCATATCGCGGAACGTGTCTCTAAAATCCTCTGTAATGTAACGTCTGAAATGTGCAGTTGTGTGTACGGTATCACAGTTCTCGCTGCAAAATTCTCGTACAGTATTTTATATACCATTTGTTCTTCCAGTGTGCAGTTTCGTCGTACACAAAAGATGTCACGAGTACGTCACCTTTACTTGCCCCGGAGCCGACAAAGGAGCGGATTCAGACGTAAGACACGTTTTATTACATATCTTTTAAAATATATAACAATTGAATTCATTGATATTGAATATATATATCACAAATGATCTTCTATCATGATAAATCAATATTAAAACTTAAATTTTCATAGCAAAAAGCGATGTAAAATTAGTTTAACCTATTTTATTAACTGTGATAAAATGTCAGCCATTTGTAATTAAAATGGCGGCGGTGTAACGTCACGTGTCCACTCGCCAGTTTCCCTCCGAGGACGAAGTAATTAATAATTTGAATTGCTGCCACTAGTGTTGGCACGACCGGCCTCACACACTTTGTTTACTTATTTCAATTGTTAATTTACGTAATGTTTGTGTTATATTTTAATTAAAACCATTCCAGGTAATGAAATAAACTATATTTTAAATATATATCACAAGCTTAATTATATTTTGTTATTAAATTTTATTTATTATAAACAATATATTTCGTCCGATGAGTGAGAGAGCCGGTTGCCCTTTCCCTTTTCCCACCCTTTCCTTTTTCCCATCCATTCCTCTTCCTCTTCCCCAAATAAGGGTGGCAACGCATCTGCAAAATTGTTTGCGGATGTCCATGGGTGACGGTACTACCTCCATTAGGTAGGCCGTCTGCTCGTTTGCCTCCTTTTGACATAAAAAAAAACTAAGAGTTAGGATAATGAAAGCGATAAACCAGTTATTTTATATGAATTAAGATAAAAAAAATGTGTATAACTTGTAAAAGAATGTTATTATAAAGTGAATTTTAACAACAAAGAGCTATAAAAGCATGTTGCGTCATAAACACGCCACAGATACACGCTACATCACAAAAATATGTTTTATATAAATTTATTTATTTTCATTTATCTATTACTATGGACTTGTATATTAAATGAAACAAGTAATTTTCTACAGTGTTAGCTTTCAATGGCGTAAAATAATTGGCCTCTGTGATATCTATTATACAAGATACAAACGTACTCTATGAAAATCGTATTGAATGAAACTTAAATCAAAGTAAGAATTAATTATATTGAATTTTAGTATAAACAATATGTAAAATAATATTTATTATCTAAACAAATAATTGTCGTATTATTCAACATAAATATTTAATACCCGAAGAATTTAAAGACAAATTAATAGACAAATAAATTTCCCGTTTTTCTTGTCTTATTTTTATTATGACAGTATTTTCAAATAACGAACAAAGCTGTCTCTCAGTTAATATAATGTAAAAATTTAAAAAAGATCTTTTGTTTCAATACTTTTAGGAATTCTCCATTGCCTATCGCTAAATCGTATTCATGTAAAAGTTTAGGAAAAATTTAATTAACCTAAATATAGTGTGTTTTTTTATACAACCACATCGAGTAATTGATACGAGCCTCGATACGATCGTAATTAAAATGCAAAAGGCTTTCACTATACAGCCGGAGTGGCGGTCTGTAGCTTGAATTTGAATTATCTGTGCATAAAAAAATAAGCTGACCTTGTTTTTTTATTGAAACCTCTATGGTTGAATTACACTATAACGTTGAATGATTAGTGTTTCACACGGAATATTAAGATTTACACGATATTTTTGACATTAAATAAGACTTAAATTTTTCATAAATTTTAATGAAATAGTGTTACATTTGGTAAAATATTCTAAAAACGATATTTTCTAGCAAAAAAATAGTTTAACTTTCTTTTATACTTTATATAAGTTTGGGTTATAATAATATTATGATTTACGATGACCATTTCTATTTCGGACCATCCGGACACAGTTCAATGTTTCTTTACATCTAACAATAACCGTAAAGTAACAAGTTAATAAGATAATCTTTAACTCGATGTATTAATCTAATTAATTACAACAAAAGAACGTTAAATAACGGAATTATTCTCCGCATAACATTAATTATCATGTAAAGATGGCAAAATATTTTTATTATAATATTCTCTATGAAACACATTACATATGAAAGCTAATGTGAGTAATGTTATTTGTATCGGAGTGTTATGTCATAATATAATTTATATAATAGCTGGCAGCTCTTGCTGATGTAATTGAATCCGCAATTCGTATAATTTAAATGAACATTGAAGTTCCAAACACATATTACGACGTTATATATACATACACACATATATATACATATGTATTAAATTATAAATACCGTATTATCTTTTTCATTAATATTCTCAACGATTTTTAAAGCATTTCTTAAATCTAATATTATATTATATTCATAAAATTAAAAATTCTGATGTCGAGTTTATTAATAACTTGAATATTCCAAAACGTGCAAACCTGAGCCGTATATATTAAAGTGTTTCAGCGGAGCAAATTAAAAGTTCCGCAACTAACTTTGTTTGGGGAACTAGTTACGGGGTGAATCCTAGACCTCGCTGAACCCGTGCTACAATGAATATCCATGTAGTAAATATATTTCGTGAGTTGCTATACATACTACAGCCTGTTCAGATAGTATGAAGAATTTTGATATACGCGGATTACTTACTTTCAGTTTTCGAGTTTTTATCTTTAAGTTAAACCGACTAAATTCGGACCTATTGAAAGTTCAGTAAATTTTTTACATCCGTTTTATTTGTACGTGTCTTGGCTCGTTGTCAATTTTCATTGATTTCGTAAAAAAATATCAAATAATGTGCATTAAATTGTGTAATAAAAAAATTACGAACAGCTATAAACCGAATGTGGACTGTGGGGTTCAGTGAGACCGTTAAGATCGAGAATAGATTGAAAATGTTCTCAAAGGGCCGAGAGGGTATGAGTGAAAAAAGAGTGTGTGGGAGTATAACAAACGAACACAAGATAAAGGAAAAGAAAAATATTTTAGCCAATTAAAAAAGTTGCTGAGGATCCAAATATACCAACTGGCTCTTCTGTCGACTTTTACCAATGATTTGGACATGTGATGTATCGCCTCAAAAAATACTCAATTTCATTAACATACTCAAACAACATCGTATTAATATTGCTTGCGCACTGTTGGTCTCTACCCCCGGGGGTCGAATATTGCTCCAAAGGTCCGTAACTGGTAGCGAATTTTGGGTCCTTGATTATAAAATGGAAATGAAACATGAATTATCCAAATACAAGATAAAGTATGAGACAAGAACGAGTGAAGCGGGTTAGGTTAGGTTTAATGAGAAAACTTGAAGGGCGACTGTGCATAATAACTTCTTGCCACAGAGCAGACCGGTTAAAGAGGATTACCTGCAGGTAACGAGCTGATTTGATGAAAAATTTTCTTTTCCACATATAATATTGTACAAATTTTTGGACAATGTGTTCCCTAGATCAGGAATGTGTGACCAATTCTTGTTCCCGTAACTTAAAACGACGCTACTCTGCGATTGAGGAGAAAAAAACATTATCGAAGGATGATCTGAGCAAGAGACATAAAAATATTTTAAAGGGTTTCCAAGATCGTATCCAAAAGTGTATATTCGGGAGGGATTTATTTTTAACGATATAAAATAAAAAAAATATAGATAACTAAATAATTTATGAATAAACTTTGAGATCGCTATACTTTCTGAACAGACCTCCTATGTAAAACTAGCTCATGTCAGCCAATTAATGTGTAAATTAGGATGTCTAACTACCTCTTCTGTTCGTATAAATTTATATCAATGAAATATATTATGATATCCTCTAACGTAACTTCTATGACATTAATTGAGATCTATTCTATAAACTTAATTTATTAGAATCCTGAACGTTATTTTACTTCCACAATAAAACTCTACAAATCTCCGCTCATCCGGACACTTGAGAAATGTTAAACACTTAAAAAAAATCCGATACCCGGTAAATTACATCCATTTCAATTAATTTAATGACAAGAAAAATAAGAAAATTCCAACCAAGACATCTCTTTGTGCTCGGCATAAAACGGGGACTAAACGCTTCTCTTTGATTACGTTATAAAAATATTTATGACATTTTTAGTTGAGTTTTATACCGACGAATTGATTTAGGAATTAGTACTATATTGAATTACACCTGACAGGTTAACAGTCTTATGCGTTCAAAAAAAACTGCTTGCTCACAGATTATTGGAAAGATTAATGTATCTGTATGTGAATTATATCCGGCATCAGATAATATCAAGTAAAAAAGATCTATATCCAAGTCCCAGGACCTAATTTCTTTTACAGAAAGTGCTTTTTGCCAAAATTTTTAGCCAATTTAGAGGCGATTAGTAGTTTCTTCACGTTTTTTTTTTCATCACCGATCGGAACTCTCTTTATAAAGCCAATATCCTAACTAGCCAGGGCAGGAATCCGAGTAACATCGAATTTAATCTAGGCTTGAAATTTCAAATACTTAAGGACGGTCGAATTTTAAAATGCCTCTTTAATTCATTCGTCTTCAATCAAAAATTATCCTAATGAAACCTTTAGATACATCAAATTACATGTTTAAATTATGCTAAGTTATTCGGATATTACGCTTCTTTTATTCTTTATTGCTACATGTTCCCGACGTTTCTTTTAGCTTTCAGCGACCGTGATCACGATCAGACGAGATCAAAGTGAACATATAGAAATAAATAATAAAAATCTCGTAGTTATCCGACAAGCTTAGTTCCATTCAGACGTGTACACGCCAAAATTTTGATATCATTATAAATGTGCAAAATATTATAATCTCGACATTTTATGTACCTAAATTATACCGTATTAATATTGCTTGTACACAAAATAAATTGAGTGTGTTCCCTTTATCAACTCCGTCATGACAACACAAACATGGAAACAGAACGGGAAAACATCTACGTTAAATATACGACACGCGATAATTTACTCTGACAAATGTTCTCGAGTCGAGCTCTCCGACTTCGGATAAAGCTACTAAAGACATTACATCGACTATTATTTATCTATATTTTATATTTTAAACTCATTATGAATATTTTACTCCTTTCCGATAGATGACAACACCTACGTAGTTAGTGAAGAATGATTAATGAATGCCAGGAAAGTGTTCGTGCACTTTACATAAACGTGACATAATACTTCTATAAAGTAATTAAAATTACCATCGGTTTCTAAATTCGATTTTAGAAACCGGCTCCGTTTTCTAACAATGTAAGAAGTTTTCTCGAGGTATCGAAAAATACTTCGTCAATTTATATTACTGTTTGAGAATTGATGATAATTTCGGACAACAGGACACGAGAACGCGTCACAATTTCAAAAGTTGTACGTACTCGTCACCAACGTTCTGCGATCACTGCGGCTCGCTGCTCTACGGCCTGATACACCAGGGCCTCAAGTGTCAAGGTACAACGCATCAGGCGCCGCTGTCGACGCATCAGTTCATGAAACGCTTCGCTTATGCTAATGCTTCTTACAATTTAGTTTTCAGCTCGGTGGTGGATTTTGCTAATGTTTTCTCTTCTCTCTACTTTTAACTCTTGTTTTTGTTGCTTCTGTTTTAATTTTACATGTTTGATAGATAATAGTTGGTTAATTTCTAATGCTACATGTACTGTGAAGGCCGCTTATGCTCCGCACAAATGGAACGCTTGGACATTTCTCACTCCAACATTCTGTGACCATTGTGGTACTATGCTGCACGGTATCGCGCATCAGGGATTTAAATGCGGAGGTATAATGACAAAATCAACGAGAGAAACATAGATCCTCCCAGCATTTAGGAACAATAAGTTGTAATAAGTGTCGAGAACAGTATCAAAAGTCTGCATATACGTAAATTCACAGAGAATCCCTCCGCACTCGATTATTTTATACAATAAAAGGAATTTAAATTAGATAACCTGCACGTTAAGGGTTGGGTAAATGGATATTGAACTGTAATAAATCCCGTTAAAATAATCGTTCCAGCGACACGGGGCGATGTTGGCTTTGGCTTATTGTTTCGTTTTTATTTTATAGCTCGCTTTAATCTGTCCTATTAAACGAAGTTCCCTTTGAACTACTTAAAGCTTTGCATGCCCGCATTATTGTTTAATTAATTCTCACGCTGCTTGTAATGTTAAGTTAGCTTAGTTATTTGTTTTTTGAACTTTTATTATAAAATATTTTTTTTCTTGTCGTATTTTCGAAATAGGTCAGTGTTGTTGTGTATTATTTGTTTAAGTATATTTCTTCATTGTCTCTAACAAATATTTGTAACGTTTCTTTTATAAATATTTTAACATATTTATTATTCTCTATGTAGGAAGCATCAAAACTTCCTTTTATCATACATTTCATATGTCATCAATAACATATACATTGCTTTCCCCGTTTCAATCTCATTATTCCCCCGACATTGTACCTAAAGCTTCTAAACGATAAAGGTACTTCATTGTTGCATATGTTTTTTGTGTAGAAATGATAGTAGTATAACGTATTCTATATTAAAATATCGAATATATTTTATATGAAACAAGATTACTTAAGATATGTATTAATTAATACATCATAGTTATCTTTAATCATTTTGATTCGTTAATGTTTTAAATAAACTTCGTTCTTATTGTCACGAATATTCCTAGTTAGTCATAAATAAATCACCCAAACTTCGGATCTATAGATACAACCAGTACTAACAATCACCTGTGATCCCCAATTCATTTCATTTAAATCATTTAATGATGATTAAAGCTATGTCTGCCGTGTCGTGTTGTAGCATGCGACATGAACGTGCACAAACGTTGCGAGGAGTCGGTGCCAAATTTGTGCGGTTGCGATCACACCGAGCGACGGGGACGCATACAGCTGAAGGTGTCCTGTGTTGGAAACAAGCTTACCGTTGAAGGTTATTATTGTCAAATCATCAATCGAGTAAAGTAACTATTTAGGGTTGCACGCAGAGAATTCTACGCTATTTGGAAGAAGTATACTACATACATGATATAGTAGCTGTAAAAAAATTGCAATATTTAATGAAATATCATGATTGCGTTAGTCTAAGAGATTATGAATAACAGAACAAATATGTATCAATTTTAAGCAGAGTTTGTTGTTCCCATTCTCAGTGATCCAAGGTCGCAATTTGATCCCGATGGACCCCAACGGTCTCTCAGATCCATACGTCAAGTTGAAGCTGATCCCTGATTCAGACAACGTAAAGAAAAAAACCAAAACGATCCGCAGCAACCTCAACCCTGAGTGGAATGAGACCATCACCTTCGACCTCAAGCCGGAGGACAAAGACAGGAGACTTCTCATTGAGGTAATATGATCAGTTTGGTTGATTGACGTAGATGAGATAATGATACTTGATGCGGGATGACGAACGAATTGATATCTAGCAACAACATTTATGAAGGACAATCTGTCAGCATAAAACAAACTTAACTTTTCCGTAAACTCTACGAATATTACGTTATTAACTGAAATAGTCTTATATTTACCAGGTTTGGGATTGGGATAGAACCTCCCGTAACGATTTCATGGGTTCCCTCTCGTTTGGCATCTCCGAGGTGATGAAGTCTCCAGCAGACGGTTGGTTCAAGCTGCTCACTCAAGAGGAAGGCGATTACTACAACGTGCCAGTGCCGGAGGAAGGAGCTGACTTGGCGCAACTGAAGAACCAGATGAAGGCGACTAACTTGCAGACTCGCAGACCTCCGCCTCCGCCTGACAGAGAGGTCCCACACAACATGGCAGCTGCTGACGTCATACGAGCCTCCGATTTCAACTTCGTTATGGTACTCGGAAAGGGTTCCTTCGGCAAGGTACCTGATTACTCTAATAGAAATCTCAAACGTTATGAAAATGTTCCATTAAATGTATCTTCATCATCCGCAAATCAAATTTTGCTAATATACCATCGGTTAAATGAGGAAATTATAATTTTGAGAAGTATGCATCCGCGAACGCCAGTCAGAACCACTTCAAATAAAATTGCAAAACTAAAGCTGTTTCACGTTAAATATAGATGAAAATTTAGCAAATCGATTTTACTGTTAAATGGAAGTCACTGAATAGCTTTTGCACCGGAGATTAAAATCGTGATTGCTTTCCAAAGTACTCTCAGCCTTTTGAATTTTCACGTCGACGTATGATATAGGTGATGTTAGCGGAGCGTCGCGGTACTGACGAGTTGTACGCCATTAAGATATTAAAGAAAGACATTATTATACAAGACGATGACGTCGAATGTACTATGGTGGAGAAAAGGGTGTTGGCTCTCAGCGCTAAACCACCCTTCCTTGTGCAGCTGCATTCCTGCTTCCAGACTATGGTGAGGAAATTTGTAAAACTAAAATTTGTTTTTTTATTATTTTTATGTATTAACAATATATTAAAGTAGCCTTAGTTAGCTCTTATTTCTCGAGCTATCTGCCAGTGAATATCGTATATCAATCCAGCCGTTTTAAAGATCATCCGGAACAAACAGATAGAAAGACAAAAAAAAAATATTTTGGTTGTTGTACATGGTACAGTGTTTATCCATTTATGTGCAGTACAGAGCGGTTATTTTAATGTTACAAACAGACTCTCTACTTTATTTATTTGTATAGATTAGAGGCATTGAGAATTGTTGTTCTAGGACCGTCTGTATTTCGTGATGGAGTACGTCAACGGAGGAGATCTAATGTTCCAAATACAACAGTGTGGCAAGTTCAAAGAACCTGTTGCTGTGTAAGTTAAGTCTAGTTTAGTTTTCACCACGAATACTAATCTAATGTTCCTACCGTGAAAAATATAAGTAGAGCGACTTTTACTAAGTATACTATCCTGCTAAGAATGTTAAAGAAAAAAAAATGAGACTCAAGAAAGTGTTAGTCCAAAATAGTAATAACACGTGAATTCAGCGTAAAACAGCTTTATTTTTATTAATTTTTAAATGATTTGCGTCAAGTATAGAATATTATCATGAATATATTACAGCTTCTACGCTGCGGAGATCGCTATCGGTCTGTTCTTCTTGCATTTGCGCGGAATAATCTACCGCGATTTGAAGCTCGACAACGTGCTGTTAGATCAAGACGGTCACATCAAGATCGCTGATTTCGGCATGTGCAAGGAGGGTATAACCGGCGACAAAACTACGAAGACCTTCTGCGGTACACCAGATTATATAGCACCGGAGATCATTTTATACCAGCCGTATGGGAAGTCAGTGGATTGGTGGGCTTATGGTGTGTTATTGTACGAGATGCTGGTCGGTCAGCCGCCTTTCGACGGTGAAGATGAAGAGGAATTGTTCGCAGCCATCACTGATAACAGCGTCTCCTACCCCAAGACCCTCAGCAAGGTATGATAATAATTATAACAAATCAATTACATCATTTGTGCTCATATTACCCATTAAAGTTTTCAAAATAAAACACTCAGCGATGATAAATTTTAAATGTATTCTTAATGCAATTAAAGAAAAATTTCTTTTTACCGTTATTGGCAAGTTGAAAATATTGAGAAGAATTCGATTTCAAAGTTTGAGGCAGAATATTTTCAGATTTTAAGAGACGTCACAAAAAATAATAAAATAGTGTTGACATTTTGAAATTAGTATCTGTCTCAAAAACCAAAACTAATATTTTAAATATTCGAAGACTTAAAATGTTGGACTATTGACCTCAAATATTTGTTTTTTTTTTAATTACAACTCAGTGTTGGCCTGTACCAGTAAATGTTAATCGTTATATTTTCGTTTGTAATATAGGAAGCGAAGGACGCATGCAAGTCGTTCTTGACCAAGAACCCTCAGAAGCGTCTCGGCTGCGGCATTCGTGGTGAGGAGGATGTCCGGACTCACGCGTTCTTCAGACGTATCGACTGGGCCCGTGTTGAGGCCAGAGACGTACAACCACCGTTCAAACCTAAGATCGTGAGTAAATTCCAGATTGGTACTGGGTGTTACCTCAAGTAGAATAAAAAGATTACTAAAGTCTTACTAAAAGATGTTCCTTAGTTTTATTGATATTTTATTTGTATTTTACTTCATATTCAAATATCATGGTGTCTTGGAATACCTTGAGATATTAGCGAGATAGATTACCAACCAAACTAAAACGTGATTTCGAAAACTTTTGCGAATCAAAATTTAAAATGGACGAATTAAATTGCGTTTTTCATCAAGATAAATAACACCACGTCCTCTAATAATAACAAATATTGGAAAACAATCGGAACGGTAAATTTAAATCAATTAAAATGCAGGAAATATAATTTTATTGTATGTGTACGGGCGGAAAACTTACAATTTTTTTAACAAATCACAGAAGTCTTTAACCTAATAACTGAACTTTAAAACGTATTTTCTATCCAGAAACACCGCAAGGACGTGTCCAACTTCGACAAGCAGTTCACCCAGGAGAAGACCGAGCTGACACCAACAGACAAGCTGTTCATGATGAACCTCGACCAGACAGAGTTCATGGGCTTCTCGTTCCTCAACCCGGAGTACGTCCAGCACGTCTGAGGCGGTGAGTGATAGGGACTTACTATATACGACTCGCTACGACTGTTTACGTATTTACAGTACGGTATATGACTTGATAGGACTATATGTCTTGGTATACATATTTTTATCATTAGTGCTTCATAACTAACCGAGTCTTGAGAATTGTGTTGATGATTTTTTTTTATGTAATACATGGCACCCTCCCTATGTAACGCTTAACACCCCTATTAGCTTAATTGGTAAAGGAACTGGTACGTGATATTCCAAAAGTCGCAGGTTCGACTCTTGCTCTTGTCGATGAATTTATAATTCTAAAATACCTCTATTTTTTTTAATTTTAATAATACAAATACAATTTTGGTTTTAAAATCAGCTTATATTATATTTTCAGGTTTAAAATCAACGTGAGCCTTCTCATAAGAGGTTCTCTTCTGTGCTGCTATCGGCTGTCTCTGTCACTCTCGCGGCGTCCTCATATCGCTGTCTCACTCACTCCCTCATAAACTTTTTCTACAGAGGAAGGAGTTTCGAAGAACATGCTTCGGGAGATAATTTGCTCATCCTAGTATTTTAACCTGAGTATTAACCTAGTATTCGTTTCATCCATCCGTTAAGCAATCATCTATAACTACGAATTATCCTAAAGCAATATCGATGGATGTATTTCGGTAGTTTGTAACGCTCTCTGTTATGTTAATTTACTTAGTTACATAAAATTATAGAAAATAAGCTTCCATTTTCGAAAAAAGAAAAATCTCAAATCTTCCAATCGCTTATGATAAATCTACATTTAAAACTAGTTTTTTGTTTTACAATTCTTTAAAATCTTTCAATATCGTGATATTGGGGCCACTTCGTAATATTGAATGTTGTAGTCTTTTTGAACGTAATACATAATATACGTGCGAATTTAGACCTTATCTGTTAAACTTTAAGATCCTATTCCCTTGTGAACTTTTTAGTACTAACTTGTCTTTAATTTCTATATATTTATTAATTTCTCATTTACATATCAGTGTTGGTATTTAGATTAGTCGTGTGTTTGTTATGGAATTTATTTCTTTAGAAATTTAAGTTGATTTTAAATTTCCTAAAATCCCTTGAAGTATATTAATATTTTGTTGCCATATTTACCTATACGTATTTTCTGAATATTATATAAAACCTTAATTTATACTTCGGCTGAATCTTCTAGACATTTATTTTTTTAATGGCCTGTTCCTGCCATATAAATAAAATCAAAAAAAGAATCTCTATATCCTTGTTTATATTATTATTATTTTTTATTTATATATTTTAAACGGCTGTTCGACGGCCGCCATTAAGTTTTCATTGTCTATGTTGTTTTAAGTGTTTTATTTACGCATTTAACTTTTGTTGACCATTTGTTTTTGTTTGAGCGTTTCTGTGTGTGAATGCGTGCGTGACGCCATTGTGTTATTATTAGACGGCAGAATTAAATTGTCACTTATCGTATTAGTATTGTTATTATTATTAGTGTTATTTGTATTTTCGTTGTATTTATTTAGTTTAGACGTCGTCTAATAATTTCGCAGTTTAATTAATATATTAAATAGCCTTACTAACATAATTTATAATAAATGAAACATAAAATATGTATTCTCGTTAGATAATAAATGTGAATTAAAATGAAATGAAGCTGTTGATTCTAAATTGAAGTAATAAATGACATTTTAGATGTGTTTAATTTGTTAGTTTAAGTATTATACGGGATGTTATTAGAAAATGTACCTTGAGGTAAAAGCATAAGGTATAATATTAATTACTATTTTCTAATAAGATCCTCCGAACCGTCTGTGGGATCTGAGACGGTTCCGATGACTATTCTAGATTTTATTTGTAATTTTAATATTAATGGCGCTGACTCATTTTCGTAATAAATTGTCAGTTTATAAAATCTTTGCTATTTAATATCTATAGTTAAATAATGCGAGAATTGTCTCGGTGTAAGCGTAGAATGTTCTAGACTCATTCTAGTCTGACAAAGAAAATGAGTCAGTTTATGATAAATACAGCTGGAGAGGGAGTCAAGTAGCGCGGAGTCCTGCGCGAGGACCACATACCACATGATGATATACGATATTTTCAACTTTATTACAACGTGATAAGGTTTTAATTTAGACTGATGTTGAGAAACTTTCCAAATATTATTCGTTTAATGATTCTAAGTGACTGTGTGGTGTTAAGTTTACTTGAATAATGTCATTGTACCAATTTTAGAATATTTTTTTTATAAATAAAATTTATTATTAATGAGAAATGTTTGACGTCATATCGTCATGTGGTGTATGCGAGCGCGCGTTCCATACATCCTTAGTATTGAAACACTTTTAATAAAAACAGACACGCGTAACGTACCTTAAAAATATACATATATAGTGTGTTTCTAATATATACATATAAATAAACAAATTCCTAATATCGAAAAAAAAAGATTTGTTCTAAGTTATTTATTAAAAGTGTTTCACAACCCTCTTCCCGGCCAGTCTCGCTTCTAGTATTCTAGTGTTTGTAACTCGAGTCACGTTCATAGTTATACTATATTATACTACTAGTTTTAATACTCTGTGTACATGGATGTCAAGTCAACTCACTAGCTATACTTTGTTATTGCGACCAAAACAATGAGCTTATGAAATGTTAACCTACATTAAAATACGAACCGTACATTGATGTGACACTATCGGTATATTGTAATGCTCCAGGCATTCTTATTATATGGTTTAATTGTATCAGCGGAAATGTACACAAACAAAAGCATCATATACAGCATTCTTAGAAGTTGCATAAGTATTCAACAAAGACAAATTCCTAATCAAAATCTAACTCAAACCAATTGAGATACCAACAGAGAATAAATCCACACTAATTGTGTAACTATAACAGAAAATACACGGAATAGTATAGCTATTGTGTTGCTTAGTCACTGATATAGTTTCGACGAGTCTCTCGCCATTTCACCCCGAACACCAATTCTCATAGAGTAAAAGTATTATAGTCGGTATGACATGTATCACGTAGTGTTGCTAGCTTATTAACTCTTCGCTAGTATTTTATTATCGATGAAAGTTTTAAAAACTTGTATATTAATAATGTTAAGATCTCATGTAATTTAAAGTTACAATTTTAATGTATCCGTCAGTCCGCTCTGACCGCTTGATAGTTGCTTGCGCATCTCTACCTCGGATATGTCGGAATCTCAGCTTCTCATCTAACATTCGGTGATTATTTTATTTAAATTAATCAAAATTATTATTTTAATTAGATATATTCGGTTATTTTACTACGTTTATTTCTAATGTCATTTTAAGTTTTGAAGCCAAAAGAATGTTATTTTACGTTGATTATTACGTGACATTGATAGTTTTTATTGATTAATGAGAACAATAGTTGTTTCAGTGTGTGAACCATTTGTATTTGCTGTGGGAGTTGTTTTTAGTGGGATGTGAAGTAGGCCTAACCTTCATTATAGAATAAGCCTGTAGTGTTACAGGACATTGTATACTCTTCAACGTTCTCATTGACGTTTCGCACGTTGCCTGTGCCAAATATTTATATTATATTTTATTATACGTTCTTTTTTAAATCTATACCAATTTTTTTTATCGCTGATGATAAACATTGTTTATATTTTTTTATTTCATAATTAGTTATTAATGATCTTCATGTTTTTATATATATTTACCACCTGTGACGTATTTTGATTCTCACCTCAACATTCTCAATACGCACTAAATGTCTTTGTAACGCTAATAAAGGCCGAATCTAGTTAGTATGTTTGACGTAGGAATATTTAATTCATAAAATTTTAAAAATTTTTAGAAATAAAATTTTTAAACATACAATTATCCTTATTAGGTAATTTGAATGATATTTCTAATATGTCAACACATACTTAACTAACTTACTCAGATATGGCTAAGTCTCAAAACAATATAAAATTTTATTGTATATTTTTCGTTCCTTATATAAAAAACATAATCTGTGACTATGAATTATGTCCCTCAGAATGTACTCCATAGTTGATAGTTTCCATTGATATTCAATCGTGTTTTATATTAGCTTATATTCATAATATATTTGATCGATCTAACTATTAAAATGAATGTAATCACGTTATAACTATCTCTGTGATAATCATCCTTCACATAAGTAGAACTGTTTCGCGCCAATTTTGATGTCAAAAGCGTGTCCGCCATTTTCTTTTCGTTAAATGTCATAATTTAAAAAAATGGTGCCAAAACCTATAATTTATCCATACTTTGGAGACATTTGGAAAACATTTACCTTTTAAATTTCTTTATCTTCTAATTTTCAACGCGAAAGTTTTCTACTTAATAAAATTTAACTCTAAAAGAGCACTTTTATATTTGCGTTACAACTTACCTTTGCCTCTCACTAGTTTTAATATATCAAATTATAAATTTTATCTAAATTTCAAAAGAATATGTTCGGAATATAAAAAAAATATTTCTGGCATATCTTTTTTTTATATTTATTGCATATTATTAGTGTAGCGTAACAGATTTCAATTTGTAGTTACATTTGCCATTTTAGAATGTAAAATTGTCATTTCAAACGTGTTGGTGAGCGTCGGACGATCTCGTCCGTTCAGAAATGTTTGGTTCTTCTCGATTGTGATCGTGGATTGTACTCAATATAAATTTCTAATCCATTAGACTCTAAAAGTGTTTTATTTGAACCTTTTCAGGGCTTCATTGTAAAACAAGGATAAATGTAAATTTATATTTTTATTTGGACGTCAACCATTCATAATTTAATATCTTTTTCGCCTCTCATTACTTGACTTAGCATTTGATTGCAGAGGGCAGCGTATGGATTTAACTCG
This sequence comes from Danaus plexippus, assembly GCF_018135715.1. NCBI lineage: Eukaryota > Metazoa > Arthropoda > Insecta > Lepidoptera > Nymphalidae > Danaus > Danaus plexippus. Next base: position 6,782,296 of record NW_026869849.1, on the reverse strand, counting down.
ACCACCTGTTGAAAGTAATAACATAATTATATACGATTTGAATTTTCTACTTAATTATCTTTATAGAGCTCGAGTCAACTCGAGATCATTAAGTAAGTCGCTTACAACCTGTTTGATCAATGATCTTTTACGAAATATGAAACATTTTATTACTTTTAATGACTATCAAAAAGAACGTTAAATTTCTGTCTAAGGTAGGTATAGCTATATTTTCAAGCACCCCGGTATCACTTACAGTGATGTTAATATTTACCTCTTTATACTCTTAATGTAGCCAGATAGATAGCCTTTTTCAACGCAGTGATGTCATTTATATAAAATTTAAAAAAATAATTTGATAAGTCTCTCATAGAAAGTACTATAAACACAGGTTTTAAGCACGTCAATTTAACAGAGAATTTTAAAAGCACAGTCTTAATTTTTATAAAATCATAATATAGATGAAACTAATATTTTCGGATTACTACGGGCAGACGAGATGTGATCCGTCATCACGGTTGAAGCAAAGTAACCGAAACGTAGGGAGCATGTAGTTTTTTGAAAATAATAAAATAACGGGTAGTAATCCGAATATATTAGTTTCATTTAAGTGATTTGAACGCACTTGTTTCTTGGCAAAACCGCTGCCAAGCTTGGCGGCCTCAGCGAAGTCGGCGCGGGCCGCATCATCAGCCCCACGCTTCCTCAGAAGAACGCCACGCTGACACAGAGCGAGCGCGCGTGTGCGACCGTCCTTACCTTGTGTCAACTGAAGGACTCGTTCCAAATCTTTTAACGAATCTAGATAACGATGATGAAGTCTTAGTGGGTACAGATACATCAAAGCCTCTCATCTATATCGTGGTATATCTTTAAGACACAGATTTTTTTTATATTTACATTCGTATATATTTCTACGATAGGAATGTTATTTTTAACACAATATCTAAATATAAAGGATTATTACCGTCGTCTCTTTTTAAGAGCCTGTAGAGTTGGGCTCTGTCGTTATAACCAGGTGCACGTTCAGGTGCGATGTCAATGCTTCTGTTCAGTAACTCTAAGGCCTCTTCTAACTTTCCAGCTTCAGCTAACTGAACGCCTCTGATGCACAACGACTTTGCCTCCGTATTAACATCGGCATCTTAAATATTTTAACACAATAAATATTAATAATGTGAAAGATGGTTCTAGATGAATGTTTATTTTTGATAGAGAACAAGTTCCTTGTTTGTATTAAATACTCTTTTTGGATTTTGTATTTTAAATATTATATCTTAATTACTATGTTATAAATATTATAAGTATATAAATAAGAAATTCACCTTCACCATCCAGGAAATGATCACCATCGTCGACTACATCACCAATAGTTGCCGTGGGATCAAAGATACTTCTGAGTACAGCGCGATCGCGTTCGCTTAGATTTTCAAAGCCAGACATTGCTGTTTATTTATTTATAACTTCACCTCAACTGACGGACCACTCAAAACCAAGTATAAAGGCGAACTAGATTATTAATGTTAATACTCAGCTTGTTTTCAATCGAGTATGCAAATTGTATAACTTGTTTACGATAAATATTACGCAATTATTATTTTATCAGAGGTTCTTATGTGACTTAATGTTTTTATTGCACAATGTACACAAAACTTTAGTGTGTAGTGAACAAATTCTTAGGTAATTCTTACATTTCTTAACACACACAATCACTTGTTAGATTTATTCGCAATTACTGGACTTGAATTTTGAAATTTAAATCTTGCTACTTTAGTATATTTTTTTTTTGTAAATGTTTTTATGGCTCTAGATACGAGTCCTTTTGAGCTTGCTACTTTAGATCATCATAGTATTGCCAGATAGAAGAATATTCGTTTTATTTATAGACGTCATTTATATGGATATAAAAAGATGGAGGCAATTAAAAAATGTATTCAATTTGGTTTCGATTTAAGACATTTGATTACGTAAAATTATTCAAATTATATAGAGTAGAAATTGTAGTTTAAAATTAAAAGTTGTTGAGAATTTACGCTATATTTAAAATAACGGTTCCTGAGACTACAATCAGACGAAGTCCAACGATTATTATTTCATCGTAAGACTAAATAGTTGATGAAGATTGAGTAGTACGAACATTTAATAAGACGATTTCTATTTACAACTTTATGAAAAACAAAAAGCTTGTTTATTCTGCAATCTATACATTTAAACATGAGATGATTCAATCAAAAATACCTGCGGTGATATCGCAAAGCCGCAGAAAACCGTTTACGTTTCAGAATGTTCTGAAAATAAGTTCAAATTAAAATTAATAAGTGAATTCACTTGATAATTATTTATATATTACTCAGAAACGGCACTTACCAGAGATAAAAACAATGTAAAATCAAAATAATAAAAAAAATACTCATGCTTTTCAACATTTTAATAATCAACTTAGGTTAAAATACAAAACCATAGACAAATAATATACCTACAACTTAAAATGATGAAATCCGATTCGGCGTATCACACAGATAGGACCAAATTACACGTACCGTATATAAAAAAGTAACTTTTTACCCCAAATTTTGTTAACTACCATTACTCTTATATGCGCTCCGATGTCCATCAAGCAATAATTTTGGTCAAAAACATTTTGTTTATTCAACATCAGTCTTGGACTCGGCGTCAATACAACACGTTGTTTAAAAAAAAAATTATGAATAAAACTAACACAAGCAATAAATACATCGATTGGCACGAATTGACCATAATTACAAAAAACAAAACATTATGTTACAAAAAAATATATGTATATTTACAAGATTTATTGAAATTACAGCTATAATATCATAAAATTACAATTTATTATAGAATACAGAATAAGATATCATAACTCCATCAGAAGAATCAATTACAATATGTATTTTTTTACATTCAAAGCAATATTTTATTACTTTTTTAATTATAAATTCCAAAACGGTTTAAGACCAAGGCACAAACTTATTCTGATTACGATAACCAAGCAGTTTGATTTACAAACCGCATAACATTTCATTTTCTTACAAATACCTCCATTAGTGTTGTGCTTAGAATCTTAATTAAGAAATTTTGTTACAAAACATATAAATTTAGAACATATGGAAGGAAATCAAATTTTATTTTACAATATATATACTTGCAACACTTATCAAATTCTGTATGCTATCATACTTTCGCCATAATCATTATACACTAAATGATTCAGTTAAATACACAAATGTACTTAAGTTTAATGTCACTACAAATGTAAAAAATATATCTGCTAGTCAGTTATAAAAACACATTAAGCTCTTTTAAATTTAGTAACACCCTTTAAACATTTACTAAACTCACACAATCTTGCTCTGAGATGTTTTAAATCTCAACAACAATTTGTCGTCTCACAAAACATTATTTAGTTAAAATTCACATTATAATTGTTGACAGTGCAATTAAATTTGAGAATGTTCACAGATTTTATCAAACTATTAATCCACAGAGATAATTGTGAGGAAAAGTTTAAAAACATCATTCTAATACATCACTAACAGCAAAATTATGTCATTTTTAAATGTTACTTCAGTAACTTTTATTATAGAGTCAATGTGAACTTTTAGAATGTGATTAGAATTACTCAATTCAGCTTTTGAATATAATGCACCATTTAAGTACTATTTGTGACAAAACAACCAAATACGTCTGCTGATGGGACTGGTTTAAGAGCTGATCGTACCAAACAGTACTCAACAATTCGTTGCATTGTCACAAACAATAATCTAATTAAAATATATACATTTGTCTTACACTAGCGTACTCTAAAATGAAAACCTATCAAAGAAACATGACCAAAGTCATAGCACAGTGCCGTTTGGCGTATTGACATAGTCTAAAATACTATGTCCTTAAGGCATACATGTATTTACATTGCTCGAAACAGCTCTCGCACTATATTATGCACCAATCTCGGTTGATCTAACTCAGTTGATCAGTACTGTTCAGTTCAGATAACTATCTAAGTTAAGTTACAATTAGATAAAGTTTGTTCCCAAAAATGAGCGCTATATTTAATTCACAATTTCAATGATCAAACCAACTCATTATTTTTAAACTGTATTTATTTATTTTATATCCAGTTATTAGCATACTGCATAAACAAACTCAAATAGACAGGCATATGTAACTATAAGTTGTTTATGGCTATTTAAATTGCATAGCCAGTTCTAACTGTAAAATTTGATAGCAACAAATATATGTCAATTATAAGGACATTGTGAATGATATATCACAATTATGTTAGCATTATAAATGAGTGGATGGATTATGGTGGCAAATATTGGTGTGATATAACGCTACCTTCTTAAAAAGCCTTTGGTGCCGTCGGGACCTCTCGGTGTCCTTATAACGAGAACTCCAGGAGGGGGAGGTGAAGGGAACACACCAGCATTCGTTGTTCCGGGTGGCAGTCTTGCTAACACCCTTCGTTCCTTGCCTTTGGTATTATTTTCAATATGACAATTCTTGGTTTTACAACTACTATCATTAAGATTGTTTGCTTGCAATTTATCTTGTAGCCGTGTGAGGCTGAAATGAAACAATGTTGTGATAAAAATAAATGTATAAAGTTGTGGAACCAGTTCTCATATAAATAGATATTGATATTTAAGGTTCTGCAGAGTAAAAATGTATAAATTTTATATAGGTATAATTACTAGAGAAACTCGAATAAAAGGAAATCTAAGCATGGTATTTTTGAATTGTGATTTAGCTATTTAGAGTTAGTATCTGTAAGAGTCAAAGAAGTTTTGAAAAGTGTGTAATTGAGCAGTTACTGGGTACACGTACTTATCATCAATAACATCTTCGGGACTCCTCGCTTCACCAAGTATTCTTAGCCGGGCTTCCTCGTATTCCTTCTGTCTTTGTTCTAATGTTTTAACTGGCCGCGACCGATTTTCTCCGTTTAGCTGTCCGTTCGCTAAAGATGAAGGACGCTTTAAAATACGAATAGCTGGCTCTGGCATCACGCACTGTGATCCTATGCACGCGTTATCCTCTACTATTACGTTAGTAACCTTGCAACTCTTCAACGCTGTCACTGGCGGGACACTGGACATCAGCTTGATCTTCTGGTCCAACTGCAACAAAGATGATTTATTCATTGTTTGGTGACCTCAACATAAAAGGACAGCGAAAATTCAGAGTCGGTTTTCATTGAAATACTTACGCCAATTTCGTCCATATCCTCCCAACTTTCACATACGTCAACTTCATCTTGTGCCGCCATATTGCTTTTTGACTGACTGACTTAAAAGTTGCTACTGTTTTTAAAAGAGCAACATTTTTGCTGCAATAACAATTAAGAAAAAGTTAACAATAGAGACATTTAATAAATTGCTTAAAGTGAGTATCAGTCATTATCTTTGTTTCTTTATGAAAAGATAAATACATATTAGTTTTTATCATGAATATCGTAAGATGATGAATGATTCTTATATAGCTCATATGATAACCATGTTTATAAATAATACACAAATAGACGAGTTTGTATCTATTTTACGTAGACATTTATATCAGAATTTAACACAATAGTTCCAAATTTTGAAATTACAATCTTCAAAAAATCAATCTTCCTGTCCTTCTATTGTCTAAAATTCTACATAGCTTCAAATTTGTCACTAAGTCTTGACATTGACGGAATATACAATGCTGTTATGCACGTTTTGTTACGGATAAAAGCCGAAGTTAATGAATTTTAAGTGTTGTTTTAAATAATAACTTTTTAATGTATAAGTATACTTTACGTGACAAAAACCGAAAGCAATAACAAACGTAAGTATACTTCCATATTATTATTTTAGGAATATTTTGATATTGTTACTAGTGCTAGGTTAAGTTCTGTGTCTTATGCTTTTTATTTATCTTGCAATATATTATTACAGATATTAACAATGGACTTCGATTCAAGATTCACATCTGCCTTAACAGGCCTAACATCGGTGGATCCTGATTCTGTACAATTTCTGATGTTTACGGATGACGACATTAAAAAACTTAGTGTTGCCAAAATAACTAATACTATATCATTTGATGCTATGGGCAATCCCAACAAAGGAGGATTATATGACCCAGCCCTTGGACCTCTCAGGGAAAGAAATGATTTCTGTGCCACTTGCTCAAATTCTTTATTACACTGTCCAGGACATTTTGGACATATAGAATTGCCGCTCACTGTGGTAAATCCAGTATTTATAAAAAATATATATACAATATTTCGTATATCATGTCTTACTTGTTTTAAAATACAAATGGATGATAGAATGAAGTTTATTCTCAAATTACAACTGGAATTGATTGATGCAGGTCATGTTACCGCTGCACTTGACCTGGAAAATTATGTAGGTGATGTAAAAGAGTACAGAAATGAATCATCACCTGAAAAGCCAAATAAAGTTATAAGAAAATACCAAAAACTTCTTAAACACAAGGATCCGGTGTTTGAAACATTTCAAAATAAGAATACTGACAAACTAAGAACAAAAATCATCAATCATTACTTTAAAGCATTGAGTGTATCAAAATTATGCATGTATTGTAAAAGTAAATTAATTAAAGTGACAACATCCGATGGAAAAATAATGTACAACATCAGCGCTGATAAAGGTGCTAAAGGTGTAAAAATATTAATGCCGGATGATCTGAAAAGATATTGTAAGGCCATAGAACAGAACGATTCGGATATCTTAGTACACTGTGTTCCTATATTGAAATATATTAACATTAAACCAGTTACTGATATCTTTTTTATGCAAGTTGTTCCCGTACTGCCACCCATTGTTAGGCCTTGTAATGTATTGCATGGAGAATTGATGGAACATCCACAAACCAATGTGTATAAAGGTATCCTACAATCTGCGTATAGTGCGAGAGCCGTTCTACAGGTACTAATGACGCCTCAACATCAGAAAGCTATAGATGGCTTAGAACAGCAGCCAAGGCAAGCCTATGAAAGTGTAATTGGTGAAACCCCAGCAGAAAAGCTGCACACCGTGTGGCAAGACCTTCAAAAACACATCAACTATCTATTAACCTGTGAAGGACAAGGTACTACAAGTCAAGGATTAAAACATATACTCGAAAAGAAAACCGGGGTCATAAGAATGCATATGATGGGTAAAAGAGTGAACTTTGCTGCTAGGTCTGTGATCACGCCTGATCCCAATGTAGATATTGATGAAATAGGCATCCCTGATGCATTTGCCACTAAACTGACATATCCGGTTCCCGTCACTGAATGGAATGTGGATGAATTAAGGAAAATGGTAATTAATGGACCAAATGTCCATCCTGGAGCTGAAAAGTTAGAAGTCAAAAACGGAAGAATAATTAGAATACCACCGGACTCGATAGAGAAAAGAAAAAGTCTTGCCAAGAAACTGTTAACACCAGATGAATATAAATCGTCCGGATTGAAAATTGTTCATAGACATTTAGTGAATGGGGATGTTTTAATACTCAATCGCCAACCATCACTCCACAAGCCGAGTATGATGGCCCATAGAGCGAGGATACTCAAAGGAGAAAAAACTCTAAGGCTTCACTATGCTAACTGTAAATCATACAATGCTGATTTTGATGGTGACGAGATGAACGCACATTTCCCACAAAACGAAATTGCGAGAAGCGAAGCATACAATATCATGTCTGTGAGGAAACAATACCTTGTTCCTAAAGACGGAACTCCTTTAAGTGGTTTGATACAGGATCATGTTATTGCTGGAGTGAGGATGTCACTTAGAGGCACGTTTTTCAAAAAAGCTGATTATCAACAGTTGGTGTTTCAAGCACTATCAAGTCATAAAGGGGAAATAAAATTGCTACCACCGACAATTTTAAAACCCGCAGTGCTGTGGTCTGGTAAACAAGTTATGTCAACAATAATTATTAACACTATACCTAAAGGTAAACCTTATCTATCATTAGAAGGGAAAGCCAAAATAAGTGCTAAAGCATGGCAAAAAGAAGCTCCTAGGCCTTGGAAGGCTGGTGGTACACCATTCACTAATCCAAACACCATGACAGAAGCAGAAGTCATTATCAGAAAAGGCGAACTTGTAAGTGGTGTATTGGATAAGACTCATTATGGGGCCACACCTTATGGTTTAGTTCATTGCATGTATGAACTGTATGGGGGAGACAGTTCAAGTGCTCTCCTTAGTTCCTTTTCTAAAGTCTTTACATTTTATCTTCAATGGATAGGTTTTACGCTAGGCGTAAAAGATATTTTGGTGGTTGATGAAGCTAACAAAAAACGTGACGAAATTATAAGTTTGGTTCGACAAGCTGGCAGAGTAGCAGCTGTGAAAGCAACAGAAGTTCCGGCGGACGTAGAGGAACAAAAATTGAAAGATGTAATATCTGAAATGTTAAGTAAAGATCCTAAATTCCGAGCAAATCTCGACAGGCAGTATAAAAATATGTTGGATTCATATACAAATAACATAAATACCGTTTGTTTATCTGAAGGTTTATTGGAAAAGTTCCCATCAAATAATTTACAACTGATGGTGCAATCGGGAGCAAAAGGCTCAACTGTCAACACTATGCAAATTTCATGTTTACTTGGACAGATAGAATTAGAAGGCAAGAGACCGCCGTTAATGATATCTGGTAGATCACTGCCAAGCTTTCCTCCTTATGATATCTCTCCCAGAGCGGGCGGTTTCATCGACGGTCGTTTTATGACTGGAATACAACCACAAGAATTCTTCTTCCATTGTATGGCCGGTAGAGAAGGTCTTATTGATACTGCTGTTAAAACAAGTCGTTCTGGTTACTTGCAAAGATGTTTGATTAAGCATTTAGAGGGTTTAAGTGTAGCTTATGACCATACCGTCAGGGACGCTGACAGTAGCATCATCCAGTTCGCTTATGGTGAAGACGGCCTTGATATTCTTAAATGCCAGTTCTTAAAGGATGGACAATTCAAGTTCTTGGATGAAAATTCTAGTGCTGTAATTGGAAAGTCCGTGATCAAAAAACTAAAAGATGAGACCGATACGAAGATTATAGCAAAAGCACAAAAATCATTGAAAAAGTGGAAAAAGAAAAATGGAAGTCCGTTTGAAAAGATACGAACAAGTGGTTTTGCGAAATTTTCTTCGTTAGTTAGAAAGGACATAGTTCTTGATGATTTACCTACTGATCAAACTAGAGATCCTTATTATTGGGAGTTAGAAAAAATGTGGCGGGAATTGGACGAGGAAGAAAGACAACAGTACTACAGGAAACCTTGTCCCGACCCAATCCCCAGCAAACTATCACCTGAATACAAATTTGGCACGATAAATGAACAGTTAGACGGTATCATTCAAAACTACTTGAAAAATCGGACGGAATCTAGTTACAATGAGTACACAGAAAAGGATAAATTTTTAGAAGTCATCAGTGCTAAATATTTGGAATCTATGGCCGCTCCCGGAGAACCAGTCGGCTTGTTAGCGGCCCAATCCATTGGAGAGCCCTCCACGCAAATGACATTGAACACATTCCATTTCGCTGGTAGAGGAGACATGAACGTGACATTAGGTATACCACGACTGAGAGAAATTTTAATGACAGCATCAGCTCAATTAAAAACTCCAAACATGGACATACCCTTCTTGCCCAATATAGCAGATTTAAACAAAAAAGCTGAGAAGTTGAGACAAAAAATGAACAGAGTTACGGTGTCAGACGTTTTGGAAAAGATTGAGGTTCAATGCGAAATTGTTACAAAGCCCGATCGGCAGATGAAGACGACGATGCGTTTCGTTTTCCTACCGTTTTCTCAATATAAAACGCAGTATACCGTGAAGCCACCGCAAATAATAAAACACATGCAGAATAAATTCTTTAATGAGATGTTTGCGGTTATCCGAAAGCAGGCGAAGAGTACTTGTGGTGTTTTGTGGGCTGCGGAGAAAGAAAAGAAACGTCGGGTCGCTGATGATGAGGAGGACGAAGACAACTCCCCTGACCTTGAGGAACGTCAAGGTCAAGACGTGGACAGTTCGGATGATGAGGGGCCTCACGACGATGAAGATAATACAGACGTAAGTATTTGTAATAGTAGGAGTAGTAGTAAGTAGTAGTGGTAAATATTAAGGATATAGCAGTGTTTTTCGACACATGGCTCGCGATCTCCTGAGATGTCGGGAACCCTTTAAAATTGAATGAAGACACAAAGTATTTAGAGGCAACTAAACTGATTTAATAATTTGTATTAACAACAAAAAATTATAAATTAACTTATCAAAAACAACGGGTAGTAAGATCATAAAATACATTTTCACGAGAAAGATTGAAAAAAAAACTATTATATAGGATTTATTGTAAACAACTTATATTTTAATGAGTGTGCAATAATTAAGTATTATTATTTTAGGTAAAAATACGTAAAAAACGTTCCGAAGAACAAGAATACGAAGATCCAGAGTCAGAAGAAGAAGAGAAATCTGATGACGATTTGGAAATAGATGAAAATAATACAAAAGAAAAAGACGATGATCTTGAAACGGTTGAAGAGGTAAACGCTGAAGATGCTAAAGCCATGGAAAAAGTAGTTGGGAAAATAACCAACGCGTCAAACTATACCTTTGACACCAAGAACCATAAGTGGTGTGAATTGACCGTGTTCTTCCCGATAGCATTCCTGCGGGTAGACCTGTCCCAGGCCTTGCGCGACGCAGCCAAGAATTCAGTCATATACGAAATCAAGAACATCAAACGGGCGATCACTAACAAGGAAAAGGACGTCCTATACCTCAAAACTGAAGGGATCAATATAGTACAAATGTCCAAGTACAGTCACCTCTTAGATTTGAACAAGTTATACACGAACGACATTCACGCCATCGCAAACACGTACGGCATTGAAGCGGCAAACAAAGTTATCATAAAAGAAATCCAGAACGTATTCAACGTGTACGGCATCACCGTGGACCCGCGCCACCTGACGCTGGTGGCGGATTACATGACGTACAACGGAATATTTGAGCCCATGAGCAGGAAGGGGATGGAGGCGTCAACTTCACCTTTACAGCAAATGTCCTTCGAATCGTCTTTGATATTCCTGAAGGAGGCTGTTCTGAACTCCAAGAAAGATTTCATCAGGTCAGCGTCCAGCTGTCTCATGCTCGGCCAGCCGTGCCGAGCCGGCACGGGTTCCTTCAGTTTGCAGCATTTCAGTAAAGTTGTCAGCTAATGTGAAATTAAAATATATGTTTATATTTGTTTTATTGGTTTTTTATTATCAACACAATTTCAAGGTTTGATTTAATGTAAACAACGGATTTCTTATACAAACCTTCAAATTATTTTTTATTGTATACATTCTCTAGTCTCTATCATTTCTTCCTTCAATTCCCTTTAATATCTGATCTGTTTTTATTGCCATTTAAAAAACATAATTTTCTAATAACGAACATGGTAAGTACAATTCCTTTAGACGTTTTATTTGTTCATCTAAAGTCTAAACATCTAGAATGTTAGAGTTTATTGTCGGTAGTGCAATTTTAAATAAAATTTCAAGATATTCTTTAAAAGTAGTTCGACGGAAGAATTATTTTTTCCTCTTTTTCATGTTAATTTGATCGTTTCTGATTATTAAGCGGCAAGCACTAATGACACTATATCTTTATGTTGGGGACCTGCAGAGTGTATTTTCATTTTACGATTTTATGTGACAGTTCATTGTGATATTTATTTTTTCCACAAATTCTCAAGAATATCAACCAAATTACAGTTTTTCTTAAAGTTAGCGATTTGTATATTTAAATTAAGAATTAAAGATACAATGATATTGCATTGAAGTGAATGATGTTCAGTAGATGAAAATGATATAGTCTGGCGTACAAACCATAGATGCAAGTAAGCACTGCTTATCCTAACCATGCAACAACTAAAAACATACATTGTTTAATTTTTACTTGCATACTTTTAATCATTCATTGCGGAATATTAATTTAATAACATTTGATTCAAGATTTGATAAAATTGTTAAAAATGCCATCTATCAACGTAAACTAAACATTTTCGATCCGCTGCTGCTAGCGGCTAGCGCCGCTTCCCAGACAAGGTGTTAAAAAACAACTACTCGCTGCATATATTCCATACTAATAATCTCAAGGACGATCTACAAGTCTCGTCTTGTATGCAGGAAACATTTTGTATGTGTGTGTGCAAAAACCATGTATGCCCTAGCGTTCAAGAGGCACTGCTTCGTTAACCCCACTCGTTTAAAATGTCATAGAAACTGAGTTGATTGTAAAATGAAAAGGGAGTATTTAATGTGTCGGTATACCGTTAAAAAATTTTTTTTCGCTATTTTGTTATTATTGTCTTTCTAAGCGCAAGTGAATAAGTTTTAATAAGCTAATTAGTGAATTTAATATTTATTATCTAACGAATTATGGACAATTATAACTCTGAGCTCTGTACTAGTGATGTGTGTTTAAGGAAATTAATTACGAGTACATTTTCAATGTTGTCATTTGTTGATAAAATTAATATAATTACAAAGGCAAGGTGTGACCAGTTTAGACTTAACTTAAAAAAAGGTGATGTTATTCGTTTTAATAAAAAGTATTATAACAGTTATAATTAGCTAGCAGGTATTGTGTCACACAAATAAATTATTTTGTTTGTTGTTTTCAAATAATAATAATAATAATAATAAGAATGTTTTGGATCTGAACTGGATATTAAAATTTCAATAATTGTCATAAAACGACGATGCACATAATGTAAATAATAGATAACATAACATAACATTGCTCGTAATCGTTTTAAGGTACTTTCGTGGCTCAGAGGTAGTTGATAGATTTATAAAAAATATAGATGTTCGTTCTGATCGGACTGCTGTAACTTTATGAGCGAATATTATCAATGTTTAGAGGAGGAAATTATGATGAAAATTTTTAATATTTTTCTAACAAATTCTGCTTATCCTACCCCAAATCTTTGTGCACGCACGCACGCACGTCCCTGTCCAATAGTACTTGACAGTGTTTGGGGTTACGTGTTAGTATTGCGAGATTTTCAGCGAACATTAAAATCGATTCTGTGTATTTATTATTACACTTAACCCGATACACACAATATTAATTATATTTTAAAGTAAATAACAAGAAGTCAAATGATTTTCACGTTACTGTTTCAAGTTTTTAATATTTTATTCTTATTATTTATTTCCTTTTACCGATAAGTAAGAAACAAGAATATATTAAATATCGAATAATATATTATGCTGTACTATAGTTATACCATTCATCTCATTAAAGGGCAACGGGATGTCATCAGTATTTCAGAACTTGTCTTCTCCTCAAGTCATCATCACATTAACTTGCTAAATATTGGCTGTATTTTTACGCACAAGTATATTTCTGACAATTCGGCCTCGGTTACCGATTCAGTTTGCTTAAAATTTTTTTTACATTTATAAGTCAAAGTAGGTTCATAGAATTCAGTTACTCGTGTTAAAGTTAGTGTTGGTGGGTCTAAAAAAAAACTTTGCACAACAGTTTGTCAAGATAATAATCTAGACACTCAGGCTGGCAACAGACGGATCCCATCTTGCAGTCGAGACCAACTGCAAGATGCGGTCGCCGCACGGCGATCTGCAGTTTCCATACTAAATTCATAGACCCACATACACGGACCGCTCGAGAGGTTCCTGAGCGGTCGGAGCAGTCGCTCGGCGGTCGAGTTTCGCCGTGCGGTCGACTGCTTAGAGCTGCCGGAACCACCACACGATTGCTGCCGACCGCGCCCCACTCCGCTTCCCGTTGAGTATAAATCCCTTCCTTTCGGTAGGCAAACGCTCCCGCCTCACTCCATTATTTTGCGCTCGAACACAACCGCTTCAAGCAGTAGTAGTCGACAGCATTATGCGGTCGTGTTGCAGCGGTGCACGACTTCAACGCGATCAGTCTAGACTCTAGAGCGGTCCGTCTGAACTGCGACATGCGGTCCGTCTAGGGCCAGCCTAACTTATTTAAATATATTGTTAAGTTTGATGTTGGGATGTTTTTACATCGTGTTTTTTAATTTGACCACAACACTGGGAAATAAAAAAAAACGTCACATAATTTAAAAACTCGTATTCTCAAAATTGTTTATATGTATAGTTTACAAACATTAATATATACCACATAATATGTATTGTGTCTGACACATTACATTGTTTTTATCTCTTGCGAGAGTCACAAATAATTATCAATCAGTAAAATATCAACCAAAATACTTCATTACGTGATACAAGACTAATGGTTATCAAAAGGTCCACCGCACACAATACAAACTTCATTATAATTATACTAAATACTGTAAATTTAAATGTATATAAAAGTTTTATTTACCGTCTACTAAAGGCGTCTGTATATTTACTTGCGATTGTTTTAGTTGTGTGCGGTGTCGGTAAAAAATTTCTTAAAATTACTTAATAACAGAATGATCACATTAGCTCTAGCACGTCGTCTGACGCGTGGACTACATTGCTATTTATAAATAACTTAAACCTTAAAATTCTAAAGCGACCACTACACGCCACGCGAAGTGTTCAGTATTATCTCGTGTTGTTTTGTGCTACCTCGTTTCTCATTTGACTTTCAGTTGTGGCCGGCTTATAAGCCAGCAATAAAGAGAACTAGTTAACAAGTGACGATGTAATGAAGATTTTACAAAGTTCTTCTACTAGCGAGGTTTTATAAAGCGTAATGTGTAATAAATTTCTTATAGAACTTCACTGCTTTTTTCACTTGAACAACTTCGCAAATACGAGTGTAGTGACCACTTAACTACCGCAACAACATTCGCTACGCGAACAGGGAGGGGCTCGCAATCACAACAAGTCTTTACCGTTTGACAGTTGACAAACTAGACACAGATTATATTCTGAATGCGTCTAAAAAAAAATTGTTTCGTTTTATAATCACTAGTAACTTTATATTCGAGCTTAAAATTTTTGTCTATTAAATAATTTTTTGCGAGGTTTTCGGACGTTTACTGTCTAGGAAGGTAACGTATCAAAAATCTTGGACCCGACATCACTATCACCTTGCACGCGTCTCTGTTATACCGTCATCAAACTATAAAATTATAAACAATACTTGTATGGTATCTATATTAAAGAAAATAAATAAATAGCAAGATTTTAAAACGAGCGTTACGATATAAGTTCCATGTCAGCTTCTACACGCGAATCTATCACAGCCTCGTCGATGTGCGTCTTATTAATTTATTTCGCATACAATAAATAAAGACTGCGTGATAACTATCAATATAACGGCTCACTTAATATACGTGCAAATTATATTTGCATTCGATATAAGCTTCTTTTACATCTAAAATAAATTTCAATGTAATACACAAATATTATCACCCCGTAACCATTTTCATAGAAACCTAACAAAATAACCTGTCGAATAAGATTATTTATAACATTTTTCTCACCGACATCTCATAAAACATCGGAATTTATATCGTAACTGTCTGCAAACACAACTATACAATTATTAGTAAAAAAACAAACCAAACATGGTATATTATTGGCTAATTTTCAATTATTTCTCGGCATAGACAACATCTTGTTATAGAGTATAGACAATCGGATACTGCCAGTATTATTTTCAGTGTGAGTCCACCATAGACAATGTTGACAGTTGTGTTTGCCGCTTTATAAACCCTGCTATTGCGCGGTTTCCGCTGTGTTCTGGTTCGCTTGTCTCTCCAGCTTGTTGTTCTTCTTTGCGGCGGCCTTCTTGGCTATGGCTTCGTCCTCCGCGGGATTGTCCCAGTCTTGTCTCCTCCCCGAGCCGAAAATGTTGTAGAAGGTCGCGCAGAATATGTAAACGCCTCCAGCGATGTAGAATACCTTCTTCCATTGAGCCTGAGAGGGCTGTAGAAAAAAACATGTCGCAATATTTTAAAATATTTATGTGCGCGTGATTTATTTTGAAATAATAGATGTCAACTATATTCTAATATGGATATTTAATATTTGGTGAACATGAAGTTCTTTTTAGGAAATGAGAAACTGGACAGTAATTTTTTGGAATATATATCGGTAATGTGTGTGTGTGTGTACTCACGTTGCCCTCGATGATGTATCCGGCGATGATGGGCGCCAGCAGGCCGGTGAGGTTGGCAAGACAGTTAGTGAAGGCCATCAAGATACCGGCGAACCGAGGAGAGACGTCCAGGTGGTTCACCTTGTTATAATAATAATACCATTAGTACTATGGATACCGCACGGAAATATTTTTGGTTTGTCTGTCTGTCAGCATGTCGCGGCCATTACAAAGTGTGCTAGCAATAATATAGCAGTCAGTTGTAGACGTGCGTCTATTATATGCACATTGGACATAAAATTATATATGTATATAGTGTGACACTATTGTTTTCCTATTCGGAATATATTCTAACACCCAGGACTTGAAGGACAGTAACATATAGTGATATATAGTCATAACATAAGATACAAACTTTTAAATTTTCACCAACACAATATTGGTTATAGTTTTGGATAAACAGAAAGTATATAAATAAATCGTTTACCTTGAACCCTGAGTATATTCCTCCGTTGAGCCCAACTCCCACGGCCAGTATGGCGACTGTGGCGGCGGGGTCGCAGCCCGTGTTAGCCGCCACGAACAGACCTATCGCTGGGCCATACTCACCTGGACAGAAAGGGTAAAGGTCAAACAAATTACGAGATAATCACTCTACAGCCGTGGTATATACGGATTAATCAAGTTCGGGACTTATTGTTCGAGGTACGCTTTCAGACTTGTTGCTTATGTTCAGCGTTACTTCCAGTAATATCTGACAAAATGGCTGAAGCCAGTATTTGTAGTTTTCAAATACAAGTTGATACTTAAATTTTGCCATTACAAAATTACAATAGTTCGGTATTAGGATTAATTATAATCAGTCATAAAAATAATTCTAAGGATTATAGTATATTATAATTAGTACGGCACAGATGGCGCCACTTGTAAAATTAAAGCAAATCATTTTAACTGAATCTTTGATCGACTGTGATTTCTTCAGAACTTTAATACTAGAGACTTTCGTAGAAGCGATGCGTTAAGTTCAACGTTTTTGTGACATGAAATATATATAATGTATTTACGATTTATATCCTTAAGTGCTGGAATACGTTCAGATAAGTATTTAAATAGACGGAGCGTAAATTGCGGCGGGTTATAGGGTTTGCTACTCTCGTTCTATTATAACAGATTTATATCTTATATTTAATAGGAATAATTGAATGAATTTTATGTTGGTGATAACCCTATCGAAGTTATGATGATTGTCATTTGTAATTATTAGTCACAATAAAATCAATCAGGACTTAGAAATGAGCTGGCGGTAATTTATCACACATGATTATCTTTTATAACATAATCTGTTTTGATTGCGTATAAAGGCTATAATATATATGTAGGTATTAAATATAATCCTATAATAACAATAATTGTTATTACGTACCAATACTGTTGATGATCTTTCGGACTTGAGTGTGGTTGAATCTACCGCTGGAGAGCATCCAATCAGCGACCACCGAAATAAACATGGAGAACAGCCACATGCACAAGTATGGAAGAGCCGACACGAACCCGTTCTGGAATTATGAATGTTATTATGAGACGAAACTTCTTAGCATTCAATGGATTCACCTTGCCTGTGCCGGGTCCATAGCGTTGCAGAGAGACAAGCTTCAATAGTGCTGGGACTTGCGACCCAGGTGTAGGTTTAAGGGTCCCCTAACTAACGCGCGTTAAACGCTCACCTCCACCGTCCAAGCTCATCTCTCTACCTAACCAAATTTGAAAAGAACCTACTAGGGCTGCCTTCGAAGTACGTTCCAAGAATGAATTGATGTGAGTTCTGGACAGACCCAAGTCTTTTAGTGGGTTGTAGAGAGATTTAGCTGTTATATAAATAAAGTTCAAATTCGTAATAAAAATTAAAAATTAAAAATACGTTCCCGAACGGAAATAAAATATCTTTTTCAAGGTACAGTTTTTTTTATAAATAAATTGTACCTAAACTTTTCAATTCAACTAATATGACGATTATTTTCTATGAAAGTAATCTGCAATCTTGACCCGCGTAAGACATAATGTATTGCCGATACAACCGTCACACTGATTAAAACATCGTGTTAATATTACATCAGACGAGATACTATTAATTAAGTAGAACTATTTTATAACGTTTTAACTACTGTCTCGATAATTTTTATTTTTTTTTTAAAAATGTGAATGATAATTATTAGATGTTTGTTATTTAACTCGAATATTCATGTTCCTATTATTACAATAAAAGGCGCGGCAGACATGCCGTGATTCAAAAGTCAATTGACTTACTCGCCTCTTGACCCCTGACAGTTGGTATGATTAATGGGAGCGGAATCGTTTTATTACCACTATAAATACCTCTCACGAATTGGATCATTGTTATATAATGTGGAACGGAATATATGAGATAAATACTTTATATTATTACATAAGACGAAATAATACTTAACTTCAGATAAATACTGAGTTTTTTAGATATTATTTTCGGTTCCGTAAATTGTGGTGATTAAATTATTTTTCAGTTTCAGTGATACATAAAAAGTTTATTTGACAGATTGTTCGTTGTTTAATTAGAACCTTATTTAGATGTTATGTTAAATTTATGTGTCTTATTAAAAAATCAGTAACTTACATCCTTGATGGAGAAGTGCAGCACCTGTCTCATGAAGGTCGGCAGCTCCGTCATCAGAGTCTCGTAGCCGTAGTTCTGTCCCATGTGTGCCAACATGATGGCCCAAAACGGCGTGGACAAAAGGATCTTGCTCCACGGTATTGGAGGAGACTACACAGAAACACGAATGTTATCTTAAAACTATGTATACTATCGGTAAGTTTAATAATTCGTACAGATTTTTTTTTTATTTATTGCAAGAAAATGAAATTAGGTTTATATAAATGATGTAGGTTATAATTAATTATCTCAATACAACTGTCCTTTAAAGTGTTGACAATAAAAATTAAAATAAATTTAAAATAACCTGGAAAAAATCGTGAAACGGCGAAAAAAAATATAAGAACGAATGGAAAATCATGTTCGTTACGTCTTACGTGACATGTTATTAGTAAATCACTCACACTAGAGCCGGCGGCGCCCCACAGCGAGCTCAGAATGTATTTCTTCTCGGCCTCTTTGATCCGCGGACACTGTTCAGGATCTTCGGACACGAACAGCAGGAACATGATGCACCACAACGTACCCACGAGACCGAACACGTAGAAGATGGACGGCCATCCACCAGCGAAGCCGTACGCGGAGAGGAGACCGGAGAGAGGCATTGATATGACAGTACCGAACTGAGCACCTGATATAATATTTAAATAATAATAAAATACACCCTGGTTATCGTCTAACTATAGATAAAATATAATTTTGAACATTAAATCCATATTAATCAGTTGTACACGATAGCTCAATTCGCAAAGCAACTGGCACGCGTTCATAAGGCCGTAGGTTCCAATACTGATCGTGTCAATGAATTTTCTAATTAAAAATATATTTCTAATTCCATATTAATAAAACTGTTTTTTTTTTTATATATTTTCTATCTCAGATTTCGATATGTTTTCGGCGAACGTAAAAACGATTTTATTTCGATGTTTATTTGATAAAATTTTGATTGTAATTAAATGTGATGTTAAATGATAGCAGTAGAACGTGAAACATAAAAATATACGGACTAAATGCAGTTAGCAGTTGCCATGAGTATAAACGGCGTGGTTATGGTATCCCTGTTACTAATTAACAACATTCTTATAAACAATTACTTCTAATTTGTTAGCGGTAACAATAATTTTTGCTTTAAAATTAACAGTATGATGAGCATCTTCAATCAAAACACTACTTAAATAGGATTCTTTAAAAATATAATGTTCTTCATATGTATAATAAGATATTTTTTTACTGCAAA
Source organism: Danaus plexippus (assembly GCF_018135715.1). Lineage (NCBI taxonomy): Eukaryota > Metazoa > Arthropoda > Insecta > Lepidoptera > Nymphalidae > Danaus > Danaus plexippus. The sequence continues at coordinate 6,762,282 of NW_026869849.1, read as the reverse complement.
AGTATCTTGAAGTTACCGTACATATACGTATATGATTATATGAGATCTTCAATTATAAACAATTAATTGAATTTTATTGCATTCATTTTTATTCCAAGTTATTATCTAGCTATAAAGATAACTTTGAGAATGTCTTAAACCAGTCAAGTGTCACGATGTCAGTGTCGTGATAGTTACTCACCAGCATACACCGCCGCTCCCATACGGCTTCTCTCGTTAGGAGGAATCCATTTCGCTAACATCGCATGAGAACACGGCACGATCGGTCCCTGGAGGAAATTTACCATTCGCATCACGTTTGTCATATTTAAACAATACAACATATAATTAAACTCGTTGTTGAAATTCGGATTAATTTTACATATAACAAACCATAACCTATCTCATTGTGTTTATATTAAAATCTTAACTTTAAAATGTCTATGCACTTATAATTTAACGGGTACATAATTGAAGTGCGATCTCACCTCTCCCAAACCCTGGATGAACCTCACTAGTATGAGCCACCAGACGCCGGCCTCGGCAGCCACAGGCACCAGAAGACCGAACACGGAGTTGATCAACATGCCCACGCCCAAGAACAGACGAGCGCCGTACCTTCACAACACATTACATACATAGCTACATGTACTACGTCATTTTATTATTTTAACTTTGTACATACTCCCGACGTCACGGTTACTTTGCAGCAACCGCGATCGCGGGAAAACAAGATGCCCGATGCGTAGTAATACGAAAATATTAGTTTCATTTAAATGCATACTCGCGAAAGTCTTAGATCTCATTAACACGTTACATACACTACACATATATTATTAGAGTAATACAAATATAGAAAGACTGTGTGAAAGTTGCCTTATTTTAATTGGATCGTAATCACAGATTTGCGACGCCTTACACGAGAATAGTTCCTATTTTTTCTATTCAAGCTATATCGATACCATGTGCGGAGTTTTATTAACGACTAACTAAAAACTGACAGTATGCAGTTTGATGGAAAGTTCAGATATGTGAATAATAATACACTTTGGCTGACGAATACGTAATATATATGTGCTTTTTATGTTCATACTTATAACATAGTAATTTGGATTTAAAAGTGACTAATGGAATATACAGAATCAAAACGATCGGCTTGTCGTGTTGATTTGGCTGCACACATATCAAAGTTAACTTAACTTAAAGTGACGTTTAATAATTTGCAGATTTCTCGATAATCATTTTAATATAAACCAAGTTCTGTTATTAAATATCGCAGAACGTAATCCGCTTACCGATCGCATTTAATGTGTATGTGTCATTATCATAAATCTAAAGTGTGTACCTTTTTAACCACAGCCGACCAATAAAACATTTTACGATACATTCTTGTTGCGTTTTACAAATTCCAATTTTATTCTTCTACAAAATAAGCAACAGGTACAGAGTATAACTTTGAGTAATAACAATTCCATACATAATAAAATCGTGATATGCATTAATCGCGTAGAATGTGATTCGCTATTGAGACCAACCTTTTAGATAAAATGCCGAAAGGTATCTGCGTGATGACGTAACCGTAGAAAAAGGAAGACAGGATGTAACCTTGCAGGCTGGAGCTCCAGACGAACGAGCCGTCTTGTAATTGCGCCACCTGATTTATATTAATGTTAGAATAAACCAGATTCAAAAAAAATAAGCACAGAGTTTATTTCCTTAATGAAATATAATAACTAGACGAATAGCTAGACCAGACACATATAGATTTAATATAAAGTAGAACCATAAAGTAGTACTCACTTTAGTGACATTTGAATCTACGTTCCCGCACTCAGTGTCCAGAGCTTCTTGTTTGACGGGCAGCGCGGTGTGATTGACCATGGCGACTATGGCGACCGACATGTTTGTTCTCATGATGTAAGCGTTCGCCATACCCAGGAACAGCATAAACGTTACCCAGTGACGGGTCCCCAGGCCACCTGAAAGACGCACATTAATGAAATACGAAACAAAAACAACCGATTAAAACGTGGCCAAGAAACGTCTGGCTCAATATTTCCTTTCGATAATCATCCCTCTAAAACCAATTAATTAGTTTTGCGAGACGGCAGAATTAATTCGTTCAATCGAGTCGTAATGAAATGTTTAAAATTAGTGCTGAAATAACGACGTACGTTCATGTATTGGTTGGACTGTTTTGTGTTCTTGGTTGATTTATAACTCCACCAGACATCACAACCAGTCTCGTTGCAACTTATCATATACCTCATCAAAGAACAAGCAAGATTTAAGATTGCCAGACGTTCATTCTTTTTATTATTTAAGTTACTCGTACAATTATTTCATTGCCAAATTAATATCGGCTTATAAGATATTTTTAATAAACATTTTGTTATTATTTTTGTTAGTAAATTGCAATAAAACTCAATGGGGATGTCTAACACCTGTCAACAGCACATAAAATATGGTTCAGATAATATAAAAGATTCTCCGCTGATATTTCTGATGTTATAAACTTAATCTTCTAATCTGCGCGTGTTATATTATTAATAATGATATGATAATGATAATTATGACTAATAATTATAATCTAGAAAAGTCACCAATTAATTTAAATCGGAGATAAAAATGAGCAGAAAACATTATACTTTACACCACACTTTTCCTTTCACGTCTGAAAAAGTATAACATTAGTCTACACCTACTAACAAATAAAATTGAAGTTTCTGTTTATAAGTTCCTACACCTAAAGTATATATTTTTTTATTTTTCTTCCGTCTGTTTGCTCATTCCAGCCGATCTCTACAACTTCTGGGCTAGTTTTGAAGGTTATTTCAAAGAATTTTGTTTCGAAGCAGTAATTTAGGCTACCGTCTTCCAGAAGAATGAGGTTCTCAATTCGACATTGTTTGGTGCGTTATTACTTCTTCAATTAAAGGACAATTTTTAACATTATAAGGAACGAAATCCCATAAGGATGATGTATACCTAAACAGGCCAAGCCGCATAAAAATAGTATATATATAATAATATTCTATATAATCGCATAAAGAAATTTTATAACGACCGTGCTAACGACCCAAAGGAATTCAAACTGGATACTATAAAAGAAATCTAAATATTATTAATATTTCATAACAAACGAATTTATTTTATTGAACAAATTTGACCTCATATCAATATTTAATGACGTAAATGTCCCTCCTTCTATAATTAGCTATAAAGATAGAGCCAAGAAACGTAACCGCCTAAATGTAAAGGAGATGTAGGAACTTATCATTGAGCAGAGAATGTTTGTAAAATATTATATCATTAATTTAGTTTGTGATAACGATCGTTGACGTTTGGTCCGTTTAAAGAACACACACGTCCATAATCCACACATGACAGGGAATTAAATAAATAAAATGTACACAATCTTGAAAAAAACATATAGCTTAATATCAGGTCAATTAAAACGGATGATATAATGACAATGTTTTTTTTAAAAATCGAACCGAACTGATAATAATGAGATATGGAGCCTCCTTGCGACCGTGATTCCGCACATGTCAGTCACATGAGAACGGATCTTGTTATGGAATTGATTAAAACATGTCTAATATAGTTCCGTATTATTATTATTATTTTTTCATTATGAACGTTCAATGTGAAAGGTACAACTGGTTTGCGTAGGAAGATAGATTCATTTACAAAAATAAAATGAGCAAGCGATGACGTACACCAAACGGTAGTTTTAACACAAAATCTATGTACATATTTACATATGTCACTGCGACTTTATTTTCGTTAGAGTAAAATGAAATACAAATTATCTTTGGATTTTAGAATAAACTGATATTATAAATGCTAACGTTTGAAATGTTGAATGCTTTTCATTCTTTAAAGCAAGTATAATACGAACATTAAGAAACATCAGGATATTTTGAATATATTAGAAAAATATAGAAAATAATAGTAAATATGAATAAACTAAATAAGATCAGTATAGACAGTTGATTCTGTTTATTAGAGTCTTATAAATATAAAACCTTTTTGTTACTCGAAACCATAGAGTCGATAGACGTCAGTTGGTAACAGGAAACGCACAGGTTTCAATTAGATTCGGTTGCATTTAACGGTCTTCGTACATGCTCATTTATTTCAATACAATTTCGAAGACACTTGAACACATTAAAAATTATATATTTCTTGTAGAAAGTTATCGATCTATCTAATTATTAAATAACATATTATGTTATAAGACAGATGCCAGGCAAAGAAGTAGAAACATTTTTTAATATGCTTGAGTATGCAAAAAACCACGGGCACATAAGAAAACATACCTACCTATTTCGTAATGGGAAACAATCTAATTTGTCTGTATG